>NW_012146079.1:3529101-3581599 GCF_000956105.1 Propithecus coquereli | reverse complement strand
CTCTTGCTCAGGCTGGTTTCGAACTCCTGAGCTCAAACAATCCGCCCGCCTCGGCCTCCCAGAGAGCTAGGATTACAGGCGCGAGCCACCGCGCCCAGCCAGAATACAATGTCTTTTGCAGCAACTTGGAGAGAACTGGAGACCATTATCCTAAGTGAAGTACCTCAGGAATGGAAAAACAAACACCACATGTACCCATTAATGATCGGGAGCTAAATGATGGGTGTACACGGGCACAAAGAGCTGGAAAGGACATTGGAAACCAAGAAGGACAAGTGGGAGGAGGATGAGGGGTAAAAACTACTGGGGACAATGAACACTATTATGGTGATGGCCACACTCAAATCCATGACTTAAGTATTATACAAAGTATTTACATAACACAAACATTTGTACCCCCTTAATATTTTGAAATAAAAAAATAAAATTGAAGATTTTATATTCAATAAAAAAATATAAAACTGACTGTGGTGATGCACATCTCTGCCAATATACTAAAAACGAGCAAGTTGTATATGTAATTTATTGAATTTCATCTTTATTGAATTGTATCTCAATAAAGCTATTTAAAAAGAAGAAAAGTAATCCAAATGTTTTGTGCACTTGTTTTGCCACAGCTGCCTTGTCTGGTGGTATCTTTCATGGAAGGAAACCCTAAGGAAGTGGGGTAAGTGACTCAATAACTTGGCTCATGTGCCGGGTGGTGTGAGCTTTAGAAGCTCTGAGAACACAGCCTGTACAACCTGTGCTGAGCTGAGGGGGCTTTCACTCTGTGTTAGTCCCTTTTCTGTTGCTTTTAACAGAGTACCTGAAAATGGGTAATTTAGAAAGAAAAGGAATTTATTTCTTATAGTTATGGAGGCTGAGAAGTCCAAGGTCTAGGGGCTGCATTTGGTGAGGGTGGTCTTGGTGGTGGGACTCTGCAGAGTACCAAGGCGGCACAGGGCATCGCATGGCAAGGGGGCTGAGCGTACTGTATCAGGTCTCTCTTCCTCTTCTTATAAAACCACTGATACCACTCTCATGATAAGCCATGAATCCATTAACACATTAACCATTAACATATGAATGCGTTAATCCACTGATGGGGGCTCTGCCCTCATGATCCAATCACCTCTTAAAGGCCCCACCTCTCCATCCTGCCACATTGGGGATTAAATTTCAGCATGAGTTTTGCAGGGGACGAATATTCAAACCATAGCACACTGTAACTGAGAATGCCTGGCACCCATAATGCCAGAACTGACCAATCATCCAGGGGAGAATTTTTGAGGGAATGCTGTATACAGGCTAGCAGATCCCTTGTATGCTAGAAAGCCAGGTTTGGCAGTGGGAACCGAGGAACAGGAGCCTCAGTGGATACAGATCAGGATCGATTATTCCAAGTGGAAGGATAAAGGCTGAAACGTGGGGGGAGCAAGAACATGGTGTCAATCTATAAGTTTGCCAGGGAAACGGCCATAATAACAGAGCAACTGTCCAGACTAGCTCGTGTGTAAAATTGTTCCAGTCGTATGTATGTAAGATTGCACCTAAAGAGTGACTGCTGTACTTCTGAAAGGACAGATGTGACCCTCACTCAGAGTGAGTGTCATCTACAACTATGCACCTGGTAAATCTTTTTGGGTCTAGAAGTTTGCACTTCATCTGTCCTGGATCGTGTTGCTCATCTCCCTGTCACGTGTTCTTACTGTGGCCAAAGTCTTTCTATAGCCTTTGAGTAAGTAACTGCCACTGGATTTATCCAAGTGGTATTTATTTCTCATTCTTTCCTGCACACTCTCCTTGCATTATGACATTTGTCAGTTCAGTAGCATTGCAGATACAATATTCTATCTTCACCAGGTTTGGGAGGTAATCAGGAGCACACAATATAGTTCTTTGATTTAGCTACATAATCTCTGATATACACAGCAATCCCTCCCATAGAGCTCTCATTTTATCTTCATTTATATACTCTTCAGTATTTACCTCCCTGTTTGTGAATTTTTTTTGAAGGTGCATATTGCCTTCATACTAAAAATTCCTCTACTTTCCTTCTTAGCAGGTCATTTTCTTTTATGTAGGTGAATCTTTCTTTAATTATATTTTAATCACAAATGCCATCCTTAAAACTCTTTACTAGATTTAATTTAATAAAGTATTATTACATGTCTTGATAAACTGCAAAAATAATTCTGGCCTTTTTAAAATTTTATTGTGTGAGTTTATTATTTTTCTTTTCATCCCACCCATCGTGATGGTGATGGTCTTGTTTTTTTTTTTAATCTATGTCTTCTACCATTTCTTGTCTTTGTCTACCTTTCTACCACTGCAATCTTCAGCACATTTATAAAACAACATGTCAAGTGTAGATGAATGAATATCAAGGAAAAGGCTCATTATTTTTTGATGTATCCTAAGTCGAAAACACAAAACATCTTATATTTTTCTGTGGAGGGTTCTTATGGGTCAACAATGAACTATGAAACTTCTTGTCTAACAAGTTCATCCCTACATGGGACCAAGAACTTAATCGAAAAAAAAATATGTGACATGTGCTAAATATGTGCAGGAACTGTACTCCTATCATCACAACAAAGCATTGCTAATAAGGACTTATTCACCTGGTATGTTTTTTTATGTTGTATGTTTTTTATATATAGCTATATGATAATATTTATGTTGTCTCTAATTTCCTATTCAGCTGTTTCCTAGTGTGAATGATGAGACCTGCAGACTGTTGCTCCTGTCTTTGTGTCACATCTGGTATTTCCCATTATATTATTAGATTTCCCCCTCCAATTACTGTCTTTCCCCCTTCTTTCTCCTTTGAAAGTCCACTTGATCAAGTTATCTCGTCTCAGAGAAAACGAATCTCCCCTAGCCACATGAATAATACTCAATTTTTAGCCAAGGACTTCTCAATCTAGCCATGTCCAGAAACTCAAATCCCATCCCGTATTATATGTATGTAGCCAGCCACTCGGTCCCCATTTTCTGCCTTTCCTTCTCAATCTCCAACACCAACTTGGAAGAACCTGTGAAAATGCCACTTTTGCTTATGAGTCCTTCAGTTTTTTTCCCTGAGAATTTATAGTCTCTAGAGCTACTTCCCAGATTTTTTATGCAAGTGTCATTCATCCTTATAGAATCAGAAGGACTATGTAGCAATCAGTGCAGCTCCAAGAATTGGAAGTCTACTTCATTTCAGGTACACGTTTCAGGAAGAGAGCACCCCTGGTTGCCATGCTGAGTTAATATACAGTGACACCCTTCAGTGAGAGCAGCCTTATTCACCAGGATATAACTAGTCTTTGCAGGTACCTGCTTTCTATAATATTCAGAGTCCAGACTAGATTTACCCTTTTGGTAGTGACCTTTGTGTTTCTAATACAGCAGAACTGAACATTTAGTCACCAGCATGGCACTCCAGAATGTTTCTAGAATGTAAGCCATTATTTCAATGGTTCTTAAATATAGTTCTCAGATCAGCAGTATCAATGTCATCTGAGAACTTGATAGAAACGCAAATTTTTGGGCCCCACCCAGATCTGCTGAAACAGGAACGCTGGGGATGGGACTCAGCAATCTGTTTTAACAGGCCCTCTTGGTGATTCTGATGTAAGCTAAGGGTTGAGAACCTCTGTACTGGATTACACTGATTGAGGCAAGCTCCATGATTGTTCATTACCCAGCTGGCTCACTGCTTTTTTGGAATATGTTTTTTTGGCAGAATAGTAGGCATTTAGGTGCCCTTTGTAAGATTTTGGGATGCAGAGTATATTTACCCTATCCCCAATTCCAGATCCTTGGATGCCCTTCAACAAAAAGTCAGGAGGGTAAGTTTTGTTGTAACTGATTTCACTACTAGTTTAATTCCTTATGATTTTTAAGAAGTGGAATGATACTCTTTATAACAGGTACATAATCTATAATTAATTAATTAGTTCAACAAATATTTATTGAGCACCTACAATGGATTAGATGCTGGTGATATAGCAGTGAACAAAACAAACAAAATTCCCATCCCTCATGGAGCTTACATGAATCAACAGAAGATGAAACAGACATTAAGGTGAAGCATTTTGAAATACTGCAATATAATTCAATAGAAAAATAGGTTTTGACTTAACAAAACACATTTAAATCCAAAGTATTTTCATCAAGTTTTTGTTAATACCAAGTGCCAAATTCATTATTTGAAATAAAATATTTGCAAGCCAAAGTCATACCTTTTCGTACCAGAACTTGTGACTGCAAAACTGGTTACATATCTTCTTTCTCCATCATTTATTGCCCAGATTTCTGAATTTGCAAGGTAATGTTTTTCTTACCTGAGGTCCCCAGACTTCTTCTAATGGGAGGTGCTTGTTAAGCTCAATCATTGACTTCCATGTCTGTGCTTCACTCAAACAACCATTCTGTCAAAAGATTGCATGTATGTGGATATGTAGAAGTTTTCATATCATTTATTCCAAAGTACTTAATATATTTTGTTGCCTTTGAAAATTTTATGTTTTTAAAAATTACATTATTTAAATGTTTGCTGTTATACAGGGGAACAATTGACTTTTGTATATGGACCTTGTATGGAGGGAACTTGTTAAACTCACTTATTAATTCTAATTGTTTCACATGAACAGTTACGTCTCCTGTGAATATGAGTTTTATTTCTTCGTTTCCCATTCTTATACCTTTTATTTATTTTTTGCCTTATTACAAAGATCTTCAGAAACAACATTGTATAGAAGTTGTGATAATAGCCACCCTTGTTTTGTTCCTGATTCCGAGGTAAGGCTTTCAAATTCTCACCATTAACTATGTTTGCTGTAATTTTTTTCTATTTATATTTTATTAGGTTAAGGAAGTTACTATTTATTTATAATTTTCTAAGATTTATTTTTAAAATGTTACGTATAAGTGATAAATTTTTAGTCAAATAACTATTCCTCAACTATTGCAATAATTTTATGCCTTTTCTTCTTTATTCTGTTAATATAATGAATTATTTTGATTTTAAAATAATATATCAACTCTTCATTCATGAAATAAAACTTGGTCTGGATGTATTATTCTTTAATATATTGCTGGGTTTGATTTGCTAATATTTTGTTTAGAAACTATGTTTATTATTTTTCTTCTCTTTTAAGAGTCACAAAATGAGTTGGGAAGTCCCACCATCTGCCTACTCAGTTCTTTGGAAGAGTTTTTACAAGGCCAAAGAAATATTTTCCTTAAATGTTTGGTAGACTTCAGGAAAATCATCTGGGTCTAGAGTTTTCTATTTTTTTTTCTTCTAACACAAGAAAGTTTGGTAAGTTGTGTCTGATGATGCAGGGAGTGAACCTGAGTCTAGTAAGTCCTCCAGATCCAGGAGCCCATGTGGCAGCTGTCTTTCTTTGGCAAGACTTTGGTGGTGGTGTGGTCTTTGATCAGGATGCACGTTAATGTCTGATTTTCTCTTAGTGATGTTACCAGCTATTGATGCTCAATGTCTATGTCCAATTAGTTCATTGGGGTTGTAAAATGGGATGTTCCAATTTTATCATTTCCTTTTCATTTATCAACTGGAATAATCTATAAAGAGATGCTTCCCCTCATCTGCTATTTGGTTACCCGATAGTATAGTTCATAATAAAAAAAAAAAAGATAATTTCAGCCAGGCACAATGGCTCACGCCTGGAATCCTAGCACTTTGGGAGGCTGAGGTGGGAGGTTTGCTTGAGCCCAGCAGTTCAAGGTTGCAGTGAGCTATGATGAGGCCACTGCACTTGAGCCTGGGCAAAAAGCGAGACCTTGTCTCAAAGAAAAGAGAAGCTTTAAGACTTTCACTATTGAATATGATGTTTTCTGTGATGAGAATCTAATTTTATTTCTCTTACACACTGCTCGTGTCTTTGCCTAGATGCCTGCTTGGGTTAGTGGTTCTGGTTTGATATTCTCAAGTACATGGTATACGCTTTCAAAATGAATTCAGCAAAGTCTCAGGCTACAAAATCAATACACACAAATCTGAGGCATTCATATATGCCAACAACAGTCAAGCAGAAGATCAAATCAAAAGTGCATTTCCTTTTACAATAGCCTCAAAGAAAATTAAATATCTAGGAATATATTTAACAAAAGATGTAAGAGACTTATACAGGGAGAACTACGAAACACTAAAAAAAGAAATTGTAGAAGATGTAAACAGATGGAAAAACCTACCTTGCTCATGGATTGGTAGAATCAATATCGTTAAAATGTCCATACTACCTAAAGTGATCTACAGAATTAATGCAATCCCTATCAAAATCCCATTATCGTTCTTCACAGATCTGGAAAAAATAATTCTACGCTTTGTATGGAACCAGAAAAGACTTCGTATAGCCAAAGCAATCTTAAGTAAAAAGAACAAACTGGGAGGTATCAGTTTACCAGACTTTAAACTGTACTACCAGGCTATAGTAACTAAAACAGCTTGGTACTGGCACAAGAATAGCGACATTGACCTCTGGAACAGGACTGAGAATCCAGAGATGAAACCATCTGCATATGGTAATCTAATCTTTGACAAAGCTGACAAAAACATACACTGGGGAAAAGAAACTCTTTTCAATAAATGGTGCTGGGAAAACTGGATAGCCACATGCAGAAGACTGAAACTAGACCTCCATCTTTCACCTCTCACAAAAATCAATTCAAGATGGATAACAGACTTAAACCTAAGGCATGAAACCTTAAGAATTCTAAATGAAGATGTTGGGAAGACCCTTTCCGACATCGGCCTAGGCAAGGAATTCTTGAAGAAGAACCCCAAAGCAATCGCCGCAGCAACAAAAATAAATAAGTGGGATCTAATCAAATTAAAAAGCTTCTGCACTGCCAAGGAAACTATCATTAGAGTGAATAGACAGCCCACAGAATGGGAAAAAATATTTGCTCTCTACACATCTGATAAAGGGCTGATAACCAGAATCTATCTAGAACTCAAAAAAATCAACAAGAAAAAATCAAACAACCCCATCAACAAATGAGCAAGCGAAATGAACAGAAACTTTTCAAAAGAAGACAGAATAATGGCCAGCAAACATATAAAAAAATGCTCAACATCTCTAATCATTAGAGAAATGCAAATCAAAACCACAATGAGGTATCACCTAACCCCGGTGAGATTGGCCTCTATCAAAAAAACACAATACAACAAATGTTGGCGAGGATGTGGAGAGACAGGAACACTTTTACACTGCTGGTGGGACTGCAAATTAGTGCAACCTCTGTGGAAAAGAATTTGGAGATACCTCAGAGAGCTAAAAATAGAAATATCATTCGATCCAGCAATAGCACTATTAGGCATCTACCCAAAAGAGCACAAAACATTCTACGATAAAGACATCTGCACCCGAATGTTTATGGCAGCACAATTCACTATTGCAAGAATGTGGAAACAACCCAAGTGCCCGTCAATCCATGAGTGGATTATCAAAATTTGGTATATGTTTACAATGGAATATTACTCATCATAAGAAACGACAGTGATCTAGCACCTCTTATACTTTCCTGGATTAAACTTAAGCCCATTATCCAAAGTGGGGCACCACCACAAGAGCAGAAGAACAGGATCCATTTGTACTCACCATCAAATTGGTACTAACTGATCAACACTAGGTTGATCACATGGCAGAAATACTCACTAGGGATTAGGGGGATGGGAGGGCAAATCTATAACTAAAGGACACGGGGAGCAATAAAGGGAGGGAAGGGCATTTCTTTAACCCGCATTTCGGTGAGGCAAAGATATAAAGTGTAACTACAATGTTTGTACCCTCACAAAACCCTGGAAAAAAAAAAAAAAAAAAAAATCTTTTTTAGGAGGAGATGTTTTCTTGAATTAAAGTGTTAGTATTGGTTTCATTCCTTTCCTTTGTTTTTCTTTTTCAGGCCTTCCACTCGTCTGTGGATTGCCCATCTTCAGTATTTGTCATTTTCTCTCAAATCCTTTTTATTCAATCAATCCTTCATTTCCTTTTACTTTAATTTTTTCTCTCTTCTAATTTTATATATCTTTTAAAGCATTATCTGTTGCTCACTTTCATTTTTTTAAAGGATATCTTCTTCAGTATAGAATTTGAGGTTGAAAGTTATTTTCTTTTAGCAGTTTAAGGATGTTTAAAGATATTTTTGTTTAGTTTTCTGGTTTTCATTATTTCTATTGGGAAGTCAGCTTTAAATCTTATAGTTACACCTTGAAAGTAACTAATTTTTTCTCCAGCCGCTTTAAAAATTTTTCTCTTTGTCTTCTTTATAGGTCAATAATGGATTTTTTTTTTTTTATTAAACATCAGAGTCATCCAGTTTAGAGATTACAGAAAGCAAATAATTCACAAGAATAAATCCCAAATATATGGCTAAAGACATTTTTTCCTGACTCCGTCAGACTTGAATATATTAGAAGCAAAAGGCTCCAAAGTCCATTAGGACAAAGACCAGAAGAATGATGATATGATTTTAGAAATGTTATTATGGTGTTTCTGAATGCAGATTACTTTTTTTCCTGTGGCTTGATGTTTCTCAGCAGTTTTGGAAAATGTTGCTTCTGCCCTCCAATCTCTCTCCTTTATTACTAGGGCTCCAATTCTTAGATCATAGCACTGAATCCTCTATGTCCCTTTTGCTTTCTCTCTATTTTGTATCATTTTATCTCTTCATGTTAATTATGGATATTTTATTGACATCTCTTTTAGTTGAATAAGTCTCTCTTTAGCCATTACACCCAATAATTGAGTTCCTAATGCCAATTATTGCAATTTTAGTTTTTTTCTATTATCCAAGTGATCAGTAACTCAGATACAGGCCTTGAACAACTCAGATATAGGTATAGGTAAGCAGAAAGAGGAGCGTTTTATGTTGCCCTAACAGTGAACAGAAACACCACTAGGGAAAAGGAGAGACAGAGATACAGAGAAATAGATCTTGGCTGGCAGAAGAACTGAACTCTGGAGCTCAAGCTGGGTAGGAAAGAAGGGAAGAAAGATGAGAGTGATGGAGAGGGAGAAAGCAGAGGGTTCAATATAGTAGATGATGAGATTATGTGAGAAAAAGTGAGAGACGGCAGAGTAGTGGGAGTAACAGTGAGAGAGCTAAGGGAGTGGGCGGGTGAGGTCAGAGGCTGAAATGTTTGAATTTAAATGCAGTTTTAATAGGGGGAGCTGCATTAGTCAAGCTACAATAGTAAACCATAACTCTCAGAGGATTTACACAATAAAAATTTAATTCTTGGTCACACGAAGTCCAATGCAGATATCCCTGGTTAGGTGGTTCTTATGGGTGACTCTCATCAAAACAGTAAATTAGGAATCCAGGCTTTTTTCTATCTAGTGGCTCCTTGAAGTCTCTCCACTGGATCATTTTCATCCAGCTCTCATCTACTCCATCCTTAATGGTTGCTGTAATAAACTGATGTGAGGTAAGATGGGAAGCATGGGAGTTTATGTGATTCCTTCTTAAGCACTTCATCTGGAAATGACACATATAACTTCTGCTCATATTCTAGTCATGAGAACAAGTCATATGGCCCCACCTAGATGCGAATGGGTCTGGGAAATGTAGTCCCTGTTCAGAAACCTTCCCAGCAATACCCCTATATGATGGATGGCAGAATTCAGGAGTCAGCTGTAATCATTCACAGAGCATGAGGAAAAATGATCAAGTTCTGAGTATATGACATCAGCAAGGAGGGATAGGGCAGTTGTTGATCGAGTGGCAGGAACCTCAAACGAAGGGATTTTTACTTAGAGTGAATAGATAATGATCTGGAAATGATACCAGGGATTAGGGAGAACATCAAGCCAAAATCTCATCCTTAAGTTTATGGGGTGGGAGAAAGAATACCCTTGGTTTGATAAAACTGTATGGAATAGAATATCCTCTGCAGAACTTTTCTTGAAGAAAGATCTAGGAGCATTTAACACTAAGGTATAATGGAAATGTTTGAGAAGGAACAGAGTAATGGGAATTTGCACCAAAGTAGAGGATGGATACAATAGTTCAGGGGAGAGACTACAGGGGAGGAAGTAGACCAGACGTTGTGCTGAACAACTATAGGAGGAATATGTGGTGGAATGGATTTATTTGGCTACATAATTGAAAGACAATTAGTTCTTTTTTTTTTTTTTTTTTTTTGAGACAGGGTCTTGCTCTGTCACCCAGGCTAGAGTGTAGTAGTGTTACTGCAGCCTGAAACTTCTGGGCTCAAGTGATCCTCCTGCCTCAGCTTCCTAAGTAGCTGGGACTACAGGATCGTGCCACCATGCCCAGCTAATTTTTTCTATTTTTAGCAGAAATGGGGTCTCACTCTTGCTGAGACTGGTCTCCAACTCCTGAGCTCAAGCAATCCTCCTGCCTCAGCCTCCCGGAGTGCTAGGATTACAGGCATGAGCCACCCTGCCCTGTCAAGACAATTAATTCTTGCAGTACTCTGGAGGGTGGAAGGTGGAACTCATTTCTCTTGGCTGCCATCTAGATGGGTTATACTTCTTGGATAATTAAGTTCTCTAGTAGATAAGAACATTATTTTGGAAGGAGACAGCTCTGGTTTTGAGAGTGAGATCTCTGGGCAATCTTAGGAATCAATGCTGGTAACTCCTAGAGAGGTGCCATCGTGATAGGAAGCCCTCAGGGCAGAAAGGCCCTCACAGGGAGGTGAAGTGTGGTGACTGGGAATGGTAAGGACATTCTGCTGTGTTCTATAATGTGAAAGGACAGAATAAGGGGATTCATTAAGGAGGCTGAGATCAACCAGTCAGGGAGGATGGAAGAAAACCAGGACAGAGTAGGAACGTTGAAGCCAAGGTCAGCAGAGTTAAATGATTCAGAGAAGTCAAGTGAGATGAAGCCTAAAGGGTGTTCATCTGATTTAGTATACATGTAGTGAATGTTCTAAGGCCAAAGGCAGACTCATAAATGATCAAATATTAAATACAGTTTGGAGAGAAAAGAAAATATTCATATATAATTGCATCATCCTACTATGAACTTTATTTTATTTTTTCTGACTCCTGTGGGCTGTTTTATGTGACAATGGCTGCTTTTTTCATAAATGAATTTTAGTAATCATAGAATTTAATATAGAGGTTTCTATATTAATAATTTAATATAGAAAAAACATGTTTTTTCTACTCACTGCTGCCTGGTTCTATTTTCTTTAGATTATTTGTATATAGTTTTAAATTTGAAAGACATGTTTAACTGCATGCTAAATTCTGTTAGATTCAAAGATGTCATACCTGCTTCATAGTAGTATTAAAGCTATAGTCATCCCTGCCATGTATTTCCCACACTATGAAATTTGCTTCAACATCTTGAATAAATCCGTTATCATTGAATCTGAAAGAAACAACAATCACAAAAATAATAGTTTAGTGTAAAATAGAGGGGTTAAGAGTTCGGCTTTTGAGTTAAATGGGCTTAAGTTTAAATGCTGTCTTTATCACTAAACAGCTTTGTGACCCTGGGAAAGTCTCATTGTGCTGATCTGTCAAATAATAATAGTGCCTACTGTATGGTCTACTTTGACAGCTGAATGGAATAACAGGTGTGAAAATAGGTGCAATAAACACCTAATAGTAACAAAGTAGGAAATGTTCACTTTTTAAACTGTTGGAACCATATGTTCTCTTCACTTTGATAGGGACCATATATCGATAAGATGAGGGTATCCTGAGCCCTGCTGTTCTGGATGTTAGCCAGGAGAAAGATGGAAGGATTCGATGAATGGAGAAAGGTGTCATTTGATCAACAAATGTTCATTGGTTGCTTATTATGTACTAGAGAGTGAAACCACTGAATTACTACAGTGAGAACTGAGATGCTGGCAGGTCCTCCAGGAGGAACCAGCTGGAAGATGTGGCTGAATCTCAAAGGAGCAGCAGCTTTGGTAGGCTGAGGTGGGGCTGAGAAGCAGGAGTGTGTAAGCTCACTGGAGCGACGTCACACACAGTCCTTGCTCCCAGAATGGAAGGTGACTTCTACCAAGGGCAAAGAGTGCAACATGGACATAATACCCCGCCCATGATCCTGGGGCTGGATACATAAGTCCCATTGAGCTTAGAGTATTTACCTCAATCAAACTCAGTGAGTTTTAAAACAGATGTGGTACTTCATGTAAGATTCCTTTTTTCCTGCTACCATATGAAAATAGGGGCTTGAGACCAAAACTAAAGTTCAGTTATTGATAAAGTCATACCTTTGGGTACCAGAACTTGTGACTTTAAAATTTGTTACATATCTTCCTTTTCCATCAGTTATTACCCTTATTTCTGAATGAAATTGTCCCCCACACCTCTTGGGAGGAAATTCTCATTTGGGATCTTGGTCTCAGGCACTTGCTTCTAGGCTGCTGACTTTTGGACTGTTGCCCCACTTTCTGATATAATTTCTTGATTCCAGCTCTATGTCTGTTCATAAAAAATAATAGGCCCTTTACAGTGTCTTGTTTTTCACTGCCCAGATCTCTGCTTCCCCTTGTAGTAGTTGCATCTGGCTTTTCAGGTTTGCTACTACTTGCTACCCATCTAACCCTGGTTATAAAAAGCAGTTATTGTCCCAGTCTCACAAATTGGGCACAAAAATTTTAAGTGTCAAAAAGTGGTATCTGAGAAGTTATTTTTTTCCATCCTAATTAGTTTTGAGAAATCAGAAAGAGATGAACTCAGAAGGTGAGTTCTCACACAGGCATGACTAGCTAGGCATTGGATTATTAGTGCCTTTACTCCTTTCTTGGTGGGGGAGGAGGGCCACAGAGAATTCTAAAGTTCAGGTGAGAGCTCTGCACCCTCTCTCCACAGAAAAATGCACATATGTGTGGGCACACACACACTTTTGTATATAGTTTCAGACATTGGGTCAAGCTTTAGCAAAGCTCTAATTCTAGCAGCTTTGGAAGAAGCAGGATGTTTTATTGTATCTTCCAAAAGTCATCATATTCTTGAATTCTTGAATTATTAAGAACTACTTATAACCCATATGTTTTACTTAAAATAAAAATAAAAACAAAAACATCTTAATTGAACTGAACTGGCATCTTCCTCAACTTCACAAGAGAAATAAGCTACAGTGTCATCTAGTGGCAATAAGGAAAAATCGCATGACTCATAATTGCTGGGCTTATAATCGTCTTTGATAATGTTTTATTTATTTCATTGAAAATATATGACAAAAATACTATGTATGTAAGCATAATTTATTTTCATTAATGGTCATTAATGTAAGATATGATACTAATTAAACCTGGGAAATTCAGAAATGTCACTAGTTGGCAACTCTTCCCTATAATTTGTAACTTCTCCACTATGGCAGTTCCACTTTTGAAACTGGGAAGGAGAGAACTCTCTGTTGATCTACAAATCCACTAGACACAATCCTTGTGGATAGCCCATTGTATTAACCATGTCTTTTATTTTCTGCATTTTGATGCTTTAACATCTGGAGGGCCTTGCTGACCCTAGAAGGACTGCCTGGGTTGGCCAATTCCTAGAGACAGTAAACAACTCTTCCAGGAGCCCCTTTCATATGGAAACCAACCAGTCTAGAGCCCTTACCCCCAACCGCCTCCTTTATGGGCTCTCATAATCTGGGCTGCTATCCACCTGCCCTAATCACCCAGAACCAGATTTCAGACAACTAGGGATAGCTCCTATTCCCCAGAGCCCCCTGAAATTATTCAGACTAGCCAATCCCAAACCTACTTACCTTACCTTGCTTATTCTTTCCTACAGAAACTACAAAAGGCATCTTGCCCACATTTTCCCTGCACTCCCTCTGCCTTCTGACAGACCCTGGTGTTTCCCCATGTGGCCCTGTGTGGCATGCCTTGCCTCCAGTTCCTAGGGATCTGTATGTATAATAAACTTCTTCCTTCATGATAGTCATTTCTGCATCTGTATGTCTTACATACCTGATTTAAACAAATCCTGGATATCCTTAAAACACCTATCATACTTGCTCTTGAACTCCCTGCATGGTAACAGAATAATTGTGTTTCACTGTTTCCTCTGGGGTGGTTTCTGTGGCACCAAATTCTAGTTGGGGATGGGACAAAAATAGATTTACCATCAAATGCGAATAAGAGTGAAGCAAGTCCTGGGACCATGATCCAACTGGGATTGTGAGACTTATGTTCCCAGCTGGATCACACTCCCAGGACTTGGCTTCACTCTTACTCGCATTTGATGGTGAAAAATTCTGCCCCACATGTTCCTGAGCCATTCCCTATAAAGACATTTATTGTAATCCGGAGGCCTAGACTATAGACTAATTTCCCAGCCACCACCCCTGCCACTGATTCTCAAAGCTTAATTAATTAAAGTCTGCCTGATTCTCAAAGCTAATTAATTAATTAGCATCTAAATTTTACTTCCAGTAATTTATCCTAATGGCATAACCGGACCAGTGTGTGAATATATACATAAATAGATATTTGATAATATAATAGCAAAACATTTAGAAATATGGGTCATTTATCTTATATTTTTTCTATATTTTAAATTTTATAAGAGCCCTGTTAGTTTTATAACCATAATCCAAGAATAAAAAAGTCAGAGAGGAAAGCAAACAAATACAAAATTACTTGGAAAAGCCTTCCTATTAGCATTTTATTCATATTATTATTATGAAATGTTTATAAGAATTAAGTCAGGGATATTATTTCTGAATCTCCTTAATGTACTTATCAGCAATCTAGTTTTTTTCCTTACAAGCTTTCATTTATTATTGGCACAGAGAAAGAAAAATCACGTCACTTGGGGAAGAGTCCCTACAAAATAGGCAGGGGTGCTGGTAGGAGCTTGGGGAGAGATTTAGAGAGGGTAAAGGAGGGGCTCAGATGCTGCCGGCAGGCTTGAGAAGGCTCTCAGCTCTCTTACCCACTTGAGTCTCAGCTGCCAAATTGCAATCTCCCCCAGGATGTAAAGACCAGGGCAGCCTAGCTTGGTATAACTAGCACTGAAAACCAACATACTAAGTACTCAAAAATGTATTAATAAATGCATGATTAATTAATACTTTTATCTTGAAACTTTCAAAATAAGTTAAAAATTTTGATGAGAATATACTTACAATTGAATCACAGGTTGAAACTTTTCTGTGAACTCAAGTCTTAATGGGCAGCCGTATTCTTCCCAATCATACCTTACTTTCTAGAAAAGGAAAAGTGCTTTAGTTATTTTATATATTTGGTCTATTAACAAAATTATAATTTTCTGCTAAAATTTTTTTTCCTTTAGTGCCAAGCCTCAGAAGATAAAGATTATAATTTTCTTACCAAGTTTTGAGATGGTCGGTGCCTCAGATATGACCTGTAAAAAAGATACTCTTCATTATTTATTTCTCTTTCCTCTTTTCAAACTTAAAAACTAGAACCATGACTTTGCCTAGGTAAGGAAGTATCACCAAAGTCAAATAGATAAACATAGTTATAAAATACTGAGCGCTGACTATGTTTCAGGCATTTTCTTTCTACACATATTTCCATACATATTAATGCATTCTTCCAGCAACTAACATGGTGTGAATTATTGTCCTCCGTTTGTAGATATGGAACCATTTTCAGAAATTGTTCAAGGCTAGACACCTTGCTTTACTACCAAGAAGGATGTATGAGCATAAAGCCCAGGTTCATTGTGCTATTCCAAAGCAGTTCTTTCCAGAATATTAATAGATGAAAGAATAAGATCCTTGGCCGGGCGCGGTGGCTCACGCCTGTAATCCTAGCACTCTGGGAAGCGCAGGCGGGCGGATTTCTTGAGCTCAGGAGTTCGATACCAGCCTGAGCAAGAGCGAGATCCCATCTCTACTAAAAATAGAAAGAAATTAGCTGGACAATTAAAAAATATACATATAGAAAAAAAATTAATTAGCCGGGCACGGTGGCACATGCCTGTAGTCCCAGCTATTCAGGAGGCTGAAGCAGGAGGATCGCTTGAGCCCAGGAATTTGAGGTTGCTGTGAGCTAGGATGACGCCACCGCACTCTAGCCCGGGCAACAGAGCCAGACTCTGTCTCAAAAAAAAAAAAAAAAAAAAGTAATAAGAATAAGATCCTTCAGAATCAGTAACAACGGATGTACACTGGAATTTAGATTTCTCACTATAATGGAATGCTTCCCTTCATGAACTCCGGGGTTTATTCCTTCACATATTCCCTTCATATTATTCCCTCACACATTTCCTGTCTTGTCAGTCCTTAAATTTGAGTCACTGTTACCAGCCACATGCTCTGTATGTCTTACCATGCTTCAGGGGACAGACTCAAGAAATTCCTGCCGTAGAGGAAAGAGTCTATTTCAAATTATTACCCTTGAGGCCCAGCTAGCACACAGACACTAAAAAGTGGTGCCCTCACCCACTATTAAACATTTTCTTCTCACCCCTTCTATTTCACCTACTGACTTCACCAAGCATGGCAATCTGGAGCATTTAGGCTCTTCCACCCACCACCCTGCCTTAAAGTTTAATAAAATCACTTAAGGGATATATCTAGTGGTTAAACATGATTTAATTAGAATAAGTAATTTAATTGGAATAAATAAATTCTATTTAATTAAATAGAATTAGACAATTTCATAGCTTTTCAAAGGCTCTTGTAAATATTTCAGAGGCTACGGACTTCTATACGTTTGATAGCCTTATATTTTAAATTTTTTTATAAAGATCTTTATCTTACAAAAGTAAAAGTCAGATTTTGTTTAGTTATATCTTTAATAAATTTCACAATTAAAAAAATGTGTATAAGATTAAATATAAAATATAGAAAAAGATGACTTAGTAGAATACTTGATGTCGGGACTTTCCTGGTAAATTTATAACTTCTAACTAACTTAGCTATAGTCATGTAGAATTTGAGAAGAATTATGTAGGGAAAAAAAATTCTTGTGTGTCTTCCTTAAATTAGAGGGAATAATATAGGATTTGAGGCTACACATATGTAAATGAGGCTTACTTTATTTATCCAATTAAATTGAAGGAGGAGACTAGGACTCTCTCTTTCTCTTGCACGTTTCAGAAAAGTTAGTTATAGTGTCTACACATTTTGCTTAATGCTAAAACTGCCCAGTGTCAAGCCAAACACAAGCATGCTAATAGGAATTCAGTGAATAAGTAATGATTGTAAATTATTGTTACTACATTAATATAAAACTCAGTCTTACGTTAAAAAAATTTCTTACTTTTCAATCACGTAAGTAAAATCGTGGTAAAGACATCCTTTTTTACTAAATCTACAAAAAATAAAACATAATAATTTGTAAGATCATTCCTTATATATTTACACAAACATTTGATCATTTAACAAAGTGATTCTCCAACTGGAGAGCATCACAGAATCATCATTTACTGAATTAGAATCTCCAGGGTTAGTGTGTGACCCTAGCGTTTCTATTTAAAAAAAAAATCAATTTCACAAATGTTTCAGAGAACACCAGAATTTGAAATCTGCTGATTTACCTCTTTTATTTGATACATGTTTATTGAAAATTCATAGAAAAGTGGGGGGTGGGTGGGGAGAGGATGTTCAAAAGATACAAAATTTCAGTTAGATAGGAGGAATACGTTCAAGAGATCTATAGTACAACATAATGACTATAGTTAATAATATATTGCATTCTTGAAAAATGCTAAAAGAGTGGATGTAAAGTGTTGTCTCTACAAAAATGGTAACACTGTGAGGTAATGCATATGTTAATTAGCTAAAATTTGTCATTCCACAATGTATTTTAAAACATCATGTTGTATACTGTAAATACATGCAATTTTATCTGTCAATTTAAAAAACAAAAACACAAACAAAAAAACCCCCAAACAGTAAGCAATAAATGTTGGCAAGGATGTGGAGAAACTGGAACGCACGTACATTGCTGGTGGTAATGTAAAATGTTACACTGCTGTGGAGAACAGTGTGTTGGTTCCTCAACAAGGTAAACATAGGATTACACATGACCCAGCAATTCCATTTCTAGGTATGTACCCACAATAAGTGAAAACAGGTGTTCAAACAAAAACTTGTACACAAATATTCATAGCTGCTCTATTCCAAAAGGCACAAACACCCCAAATATTCATGAGCTGATGAATGGATAAACAAAATATGGTTTATCCATACAATGAAATATTACTCAGCCATAAAAGGGAATGAAGTACTGATACATGCCACAGCACAAGTGACCTCAAAAACATGCTAAGTGAAAGAAGCCAGACACAAACAGTCATATATTGTATGATTCCATTTATATGAAACATCCAGAATTGGCATATCCATAGAGACAGTAGATTAACGGTTGCCAGCGGTTGGGGGAAAGCATGTATGAGGAGTGACTGTTTACTGGGTACAGAGTTTCCCTTTGGGGTGATGAAAATACTTTGGAACTAGGCTGGGTGTGGTGGCTCATGCCTGTAAATCTACCACTCTGGGAGGCCGAGGCGGGAGGATCACTTGAGCTCAGGAGTTCAAGACCAGCCTGGGCAAGAGTGAGACCCTGTCTCTGTTTAAAATAAAGTAAAATACAATAAAAAAAAGAGAAGAAAATACTTTGGAACTAGATAGTGGTGCTAGATGCACAATATTGTGAAGGTCCTTAATGCTGCTGAATTGCACATTTTAAAATGGTAAATTTATGTTGTGTGAATTTCATCACAATTTTTAAAAAGTCACCATTCTAAAACACACACACAAACACACACATACACACATAAAAATTCTTAGAAAATCTATCAAAATAAAGACAAATTTCTTCGGACTGTTTTATTCCACATAAACTTTTTTTAAAAAAATAAGATTTCTAGTTGCTACTAGAAACTCAGTTGTGCAGGTAAGGATTCATATAATTTCTAGTTAGGATTCGTACAGACAGAGGATATAATGGTCTATGAAATTACATTTTTAGTTAAAGTTATCCATTTGACCACTTTAGCTAGTTGCTTCCAGTGTAATTTAGAAGGAATCCTAGTCACCCTCATTTTTAGATCGATATTAGAGGTCTAGACCATCCCCCACTCTGAACACAAATTGGATCCCAAGAGATGACAGCTCTCCTTCATCGACAACTGTTCTGAAGTGCCATGGACCCCACACTGTTACAGCTCTCCCTTGGTGACTATGAAAATCGTAGGCCCACTGCAACCTGAGTCCAAGGTATTAAAGCTGTTTTTAGAGTTCCAGAGCAATGCGTTATTGATTAAGAGGTCTAGAGTAAGGTCTTGAAATCTCTGTTTTTAAAACATGCTCTCCAGGTGATTCTGATGAGCAACTAAGCTTGACAATTACTACCTGGAGCCTCCCAGAAATAGATTGGTTCAAGTTGCTTTGTCTCTCACATTGGAAGGAAATCAGGGGCCTGAGAAGGAATTCTGCATGCAATGGTACTGGGAATTGGTTTTGGCAACATGTTGCTTACAGCAGTTATCCTCAAACATTAATGCTCCTACTAATCTCCCGGAAATTTTTAAAAAATGCAGATTCTGACTCAGCAGGTGTGGGATGAGGCCTGACATTCTGTGTTTATAACAAGTTCCCAGATGATGCCAGTTCTGGTCCACAGGCCAAACTCTGAGGAGCAAAGATGTAAATAATCCCAGAAATAGGATAATAGGATGTACAGGCTGTATACCTTTTTTTTTTTTTTTTTTAGACAGAGTTTTGCTTTGTCACCTAGGCTGAAGTGCAACTCAAATTCCTGGGCTTGAGTGATCCTCCTGCGTTCTCAGCCTTCTGAGTAGCTGGGACTGCAGGTGTGTGTCACAATGCCCAGCTTTTTACACACACACACACACACACACACACACACACACACACACTTTTCTTTTTAGAGAGGGCATCTAGCTATGCTGCCCAGGTGATTTCAAATTCCTAGGCTCAAGTGATCCTTCTGTCTCAGCTTCCCAAAGTGCTGGGATTATAGGCGTGAGTCAGCATGCCCACCCCAGTTAGCTTTTTTGTGTTTCCTGGAAAAGGAATTATGAGTGCAAAGGTGTTAGGAAATGCAAATTTAGCAAATGCTAAATGAGATGCAAATATTTAATTATTGATCTAGCAAGTGATTATTAAAATTCAGTAATAATCAAAAGATTATCAAAATGACAGAGGAATGGATGAGAGCAAGCCATTTCACAAATACTCAGATAAGAGTTAATGTTCCCCCACTCTCAACCCCATTCCTAACCAAAGGAAAGAAATCACAACAAATTGCTGTTTCCATTATACATTTAACCGCAGCTACACAGATTAGTATATACATGCTGCCCATGTCTCTCCCACGTAGAAGGCAGAGCGCCATGGCAAATGGAAGACACAAAATCCAACGTGCTTCATTGTGAACCATAGCAGGATCGACAAAATTCACACCTTGGGATTCTCTGAGGAACCACTGGTGGTTCTGTTAGGCTTGCTCTAAAAAATTTCCCACAGGCTGTGCTTGGTGGCTCACGCCTGTGATCCTAGCACTCTGGGAGGCTGAGGCAGGTGGATCGTTTGAGCTCAGGGGTTCGAGACCAGCCTGAGCAAGAGTGAGACCCCCGTCTCTACTAAAAATATATAGAAAAAATTAGCCGGGCATGGTGGCACATGCCTGTAGTCCCACCTACTAGGGAGGGTGAGGCAGTAGGATTGCTTGAGCCCAGGAGTTTGAGGTTGCTGTGAGCTAGGCTGATGCCACGGCACTCTCCAGCCCAGGCAACAGAGTGAGATTCTGTCTCCAAAAAAAAAAAAAGAAAAAAAATTTCCCATAGAAAATGGTGCAGAAAACTGAGACTCCTCTGATATCGGGGTACGCAATTGTGTGACGGAAGTTGAAGTTACAAGTGGTTTGAGTAGGGTGGAAAACAGAGGTCAGCATTTCTCCCTCTCATTTCTCTGGGAATGAGCTGTACACTGAAGAGCTGATGAAATGATGAAAGATAAAAACTGGTTTATTAAAAGGAAAGGTGGAGAAAAATGCTGGTAATAGAGAAATAGCTCATTTTTTTCCTTTTTAGTATGATTCAAATGCGTTTGACTTGGCAAAAATTGAAACTGGACATCAAGGTCAATTTAATTCTGGATTTCATTGTGGATGTGTCCGTCATTAGGCTAATATTATCGCTAGTAATTATCATCCAGTTCACCATTTGTTTTAAAACCGAAAGAGTTTAAGACAGGTCAAATGGAAATATACTTGCCCTTTAACTGTAATGTATTTATAAATATCACATCCAACAGCCATTTGGAACACCTAAAATGAAGTAATTTAGGTAGTGAGTTCAGTTGTTCTGATTCACATGGTCCGAAATATTATGACAGCTAAAACTAGTTACATTTTAGATTTGAGATAATAACTTCTTAAATGTAGGGCTCTGTTATGCTACTGCTCTGTGCTGTTTTCCTTCCTCCTCTTTGAGCGCTTTTTCTTTGCTGCCTTTGTCTTTACTGCTCATGAGGCCCAAAGGTTGGATCTCTGCTTTCTTATGTATCCCAGGGAATTGATCCAATCCCATCTTTTACTCACCTCTACAACCGTGACTACTGACTTCATACTTCTGGCTTGCACCTCTGACTCAGCTGGCAGGTTTTAGTATCTAGCTACTCATTTGACTTTTCCCCCTACTTTAGTAGACCAATATTTTTTCAGAGTATTGAGTAGCATCCTGTAAAATAGCATCCTACTCTTGTTATTCCTGCTTTAAGCAGCACCACCCTGTATTCAAAGGAGCACTGGCAGCAGGCCAATTATTTAATATTAAACCCCTGTCCTAGTTCAATGGTTATTTATTTTAAGCATTACTCACAACTGCTTGTTTAAAGAAAAGCACATCTGTGCTTTGTTTGAGAACAAACTACCTGTGGATACCATAGCGCAATGTGCAAGAAGTTAGAAATTAGCCTGCAGTATCTGCCACAGGTGAGATGCCTTCTTAACACAGCTCACGCTTCTCGGTAAGTAAACTTGGAGATACAGTGATGAAGGCAAGTGCAAAATCCAACAATAGCATCACATAGACATGCTGTGCCATGGTGCCTTGTTTCATGGGCTGGAAATGCCCAAGAAAGGCATTTAATGTGGAAAAGGCTAGCATTAAAACAACCAAATAAAATCCCACTAGAGTCTGATGCAATAAGTGTATTGCATTTACCTCCGAATACACCTCTACTGTTAGTAGCAATATTTCCTTTCTCTTTTGACAGATTCAATACTTTTGCAGTAAGAACAGAGTAGAATGAATATTACATACAAAAACTAAATTAAAATAGAGTTTTGTGTAGCTGTGCTAAGAAGATAGGTTATATCTGGTGTAAGAACCGGTTCCCCTCGGCCCCAGGAACAGAGAAGCAGAGTCACCGAGGATGCAAATGGCAAAGGAGTTTATTTGCTAGCTCGAGCTAGGGTCCAAGTCCCAGAGCACCAATGCAGTGGCCTCCCTATGAACCAGGACCCCGCCCCGGGGTAAAAGTGAAGCTTTTATACTTTCGGTTGCGCACGACACCGACACCGGTGGCATACGATACGCTGAGCCCACCATCCCCTTTCCCCCTTCGTCCATTGGTTCCTTTGAAAGTGGAGGATTGTTTTGACCCCCGATTGGGTGGTCCCAAGCCTCAGGATTTTCAATTTCGCACCAGCGCCAGTTCTGATCTGCGTTTGGGGAGCGGGACTGAGACTTACGCCTACTCTAGGAAGTTCGCCTGTCATGGAGTTACTCCTGCCCTGTTTTTTTTTTTTTTTGATTAACTATATTTGACTAACAACTAAAAGCAAGCACGGTTACAGAAGCAAATGGCATTAGTTAAAATCAAAGAGAACACATTTTTCTAATCTAAAACAGTTTCTGTTCCACACAAAACAAAGTACATTCTTCTACTATCAATTCCTGCCTTTCACCGGTAGCTGGAGTGTAGCAAAAATTTCAACCTAAAGTTGAAAGACTATTAACTTCATTAAATCTCTGTTATTAAGAAAATGAACTTGCTATAACCAGTGAGTACTAAGAAAAGAAAAAGAAAAAAAAATGAACTGTTCCAAAATACCAAATTTCTTATCTTGCCTGTAAATGTTTAGGTATATCTTGCTTAAAATTATATACAGGTTATATAGAATAAAAATACAATTAATTACTATATAAACATGAAAGGAAGGCTTACCACGATAGCAAGAGTTAAAACTAAAGTGGATGAATGCTTTAGATTTACTTACAAGAACTTCCAATGTTTCACTCAGGGGGTCATGATTTCTTTTTAACCAGTTCTGGTTCTCCCTCTACTGGTTGCCTACTTCTATTTCTGCCTGGCTCCAGGACCCCTGCCCCTCCACTAAACTAAGTGGGGTCTAGACACTTGCATTCTGCCTTAACATGTCCCTGTATATTGCACATTTCCGCAAGGCAAATCTGGAAGAACCCTAATACTCCCTACCCTGTGAGAAGGACTAGGGAGTCAGGAAGGCGGGAATAGAGGAATGATGTCCAGCCAAGTTTTGTGGATATGAAGAGTTGTCCCTGCTAAACCAAGACATTTCAGGCTTCATTTCAAAGACATGCTCCACAGTGGGAGTTCATGGATTTTATTTCCTGAATCACCTGATTTTACCCACAGGACTTGACTTGTTCTCTGAACAACTCTACCCACAGTCCTCACCACCCATTATCATTAAATCTTTGCTTTCCCATCAAATATGTTCAGAGAGATGGGCCTGCCCTTTATCTTTATTAAATTATCCATATAACATACAGGATTGGCTGAGGTCCTCAATTCTCTCATAGTCAGAACCCACCATTACCTGATGACCTCATTTGCAATATTTCTTCTCTTTCCCGTCCTCATTGACAAAAGTAATCCCAAGCCTCAGAATCAACAACCACGGCTAGGAATAAAAATATGAGTTGACTTGCAGGTGGACGTTGAAAAGGAGTTGTAGGTACAGAGTGTGGGAAGTATGAATAAGCCTAAGAACTGTTTTCTAGAGTACCTACTGCTACAGGGCTGACACGTGCTCCCCAGGACTGGATACCTAATTAGAGAGATTCTGACATATAACTTAAGTGAAATCACTTCTCCTCGGTGCAGAGACAGGGCCTGGCAGCTCCTTCCTTAGCTGAGAGTCAGACATAGCAAATTCCCTCTAATTGGGCAGAAAAACTGATCTGAGACAGGGATTCTGAAGTCCCTCAACACACATGCTGGTAGATAATATATTAGACAAGAGTTGTAGTCATCCCTCCCGGGGAAAATTCATCCTGGAAGGAATTAATAAGGTCCTCTGGGGGCCTACCTTTCTACCTTTCTGCATTTCCAGTTCTTGGTGCGTGGTTAAAAAGTGAGATACGGCCTTGTTGGAGCTGCCAGTTCTATTTGCTGCTCTGCCGCAGGCTATGAAGACTAAGTGACAAAGACAGCAGGCTCTTACTCAGATAGCACAGTCCATTGCCATTTGATTCAGCAGGTTTAACAAGGGCCTAACTTCCTCCCACTGGAGAAGAAGTCTGTAGACCATGGTTCTGTGTACATACAGAGCTGGGCCCTGTGTCTCTGTAATATTTATCTGGGAGGCTGACGACTTACTCATGCGCACGAGAGCACCAAGAATGGAACCTGTCATTGAAAGCATACCTTGTGGCTGTGTACAAGTTTTGATTTCCTTCGCTAATTAGAGGACCTGCCTCTAAAAGACCACATTTTCCTATTGCCTAAAAGGGCTATTGCATATTTCTCCATTCTATTTCAGTTGGTGGGTCAATATAAACTATCTGCAGTGGGCCCAGAGGGTGGCTAGATTTGAACTGTCCTTGTCTACAGGGTGCTAAAGAGGAAAAAGAAAGAAGAAACCAGTAACATTAGATAATTACTCTGCGACAGGCACTGTATTGGGTACTTTGCATAGATGATCTCATTTAATACTCTCAACAACCCCATAAGATAGATGCTATGTTTCCCTTTTTACAAATGAGGCCGTTTAAGTGGCTTGTCCAAGCCAGTAGGTGGTAGGGCTTGAATCTGAACTCAGGTTAGATGAACTTGCTTTTGTAATGCCTTGGCTGGGCAGGATAGAGTGAATACGAATCCCTAACAAATCTAGAGATTAGAGAGGGGTAAAGAAAACCACAGTGCTTTAGGAAGGCATCCATAAAGAAATAGGGTCATGCACTTAAAGATAAAAATCCTAGACCTAGCCTAGGGCAGGAACTCCCGAGGTTGTGGTTTCTTGCTTCCTAAGCAGCTACGGTGGGTGGGTGGCGTGGTAGGCAGACTGGAGTTGTGGATATGCATGAAGGCAATTTCCCGGGGGAAGTAGTGTGTGTCAGCAGTACTCAGGGATGGATCACATCTGCCTTAGTTCAAGGCTCCCTCTAAATTCATGGAACCTTGCTCTGGCAGGAATAGGTTTCTTGTGCTGGCGTCCTGGAGAGGAGGGACCAAGTCCTATTTCCCTTAGTATTCCCTACGTATAACACAATGCCTGATATACAGTAGGTGCTCGATATATGTTTACTGAATGTTAGGCTGAGAAGGAATAGAGAACAGGCATCCCCAAATGTGGAACATAGACTCAAAGGAGGGAGTTGTAAGAATTTGTGTTTATTTTCATAATACTCATAGTTACTTGAACACCCTGATGCTATCACATACCTCTCTGCTTTGCCTGTGCCTTTCCTGGAATTCCCTTTGCATCCGCCTGCTGAACTTCCACTCATTCTTCAATAGTCATGTTATGTATCCCTTTCTTTTCACCTTCCCCCACCCAATCAAAATTGCTCCCACTTTCCTCTGGGCAGTTTGATAACTGTGTATACCACATTCTCATAAGCTAGCTTATGTTTACCTCTAGGAAAGGTAGTCTATCTTTTCATCTCTGTAACTCCCACTACCTAGCACACAGACTGAAACACAGCAACATGTAGGCATGCAGTACATTGTTTTTGGATGAATGATATTTTGAATGAATGAATGCAGGATAAATATGGACATGACTGTCAGTCTTCTTTGACAAACTATATCAAACTTAAATTGTTCCCATTAATTTCAGTTTTCCTTTACAGTTTTATTTATCTTCAAATCTTCAAAAACTAATAGTTTTACATTTTTGTATATGTTTATATATCCCACTTTAGATGATAAACTCACAGAAGGCGGAAATCTTATCTTCTGTCTTCAACGTGAAATAATGCTATCTTTACAGTGAAACATTACAAAATGTGGCTAAGTATTAGGGGGGTGGTATTGTATGGAGATTATATGAATTATTTAGTTTGCCACTTATACACTCTCAAAGTAAATTTTTGGTCTTTACTACTATGTCACTTACCTTGTGGGCTCTTGCACACGTTTTTGAATATGCACTAGGTCGAAGTTGAATAAGCAGGAGACCTGTATTCTGGTCTCTAGGAAAAAGAACCCACATAGGTTATTACAGAATTAGGGGAGAAGTAGACATGACTCTGCCTTTCTGCAGAGCAAATGAAAAGTCCCATGTACACTATGTGATTGAACCACCATGAGGAAGTCTAGAGGCCTGGTGCTGGTGGTAACTGCTCGCTGCTTCTGCTAAGGCAGCTCTGCACTGTGGTCATACGGTAAAGTGGCTCTCACCTCATGGTGTCCCATATTTTGGCCACCACCGGGTTGGCACAATGGGAAACAGAAACGAGAATCCTGTCAGCATTTCAACCACCCTATTTTATAAAGACCCTGAGTCCCTGGACAATGGGGTCTGCTGTTGATATTAATATCTTGACCTATTTGCTTCCTGATGGTATTACAAAGCGGTACCCATGATGAATGTTCTTCCTCCATCCCCTATAGGTTTTCCCCTTCTATCTATAACAACTTTGGAACAATAAAGAAGAAGTTGTAAAATTAGTTTTCTGAACCACATAAAGCTGCATAATTTGATCTGACTGGAATTGAAAGGGAGGTCAGACATAATGCCTTTCTCAACTAAAATGTACACATGAATCATTTTATGCTCAGGCAAAATGTGAGGGCTCAAAAATAATGGAAGGAGACATTTTGAAAGCTTGATTCATACCCCACCCCTGCTAGGGTTTTTTCTTTTTGAAAACACTGGGGATAAACAAACACGAAAAAAATCCTGGACAACTTTATGTGCATTCTATAGCAACAGAAATCTCAGTAAATATCCACAAAACCAAAAATACTCAAAGGAACCCACACCATTAGAAGCATAAAGCAAAAAGTCTATGGATGAAGGGGAAAGGAACGAGTTGAGCCTATTCAATTTAGACTATTGTGTCTAAAGTGGCATTTTCTCCCTACCCTTCCTGATCAGACTCTATGACATCATTCTGTTTTCTTAATAGCACTTATCTGTATTTGGAATTATATTGTTTATTTGATTACTTGCTGTTTGTCTTCTCCCACTGGAGATATGTTTCATGACACCAGTACTTTATCTTCCTTGTTCACCACCTATTTTGAACACCTAAAAAGCGCTTGGCATGAGCGGGTACTCAAATTCACTTGGAGTAGCAGACTAAAGAAAAATGAAACTTTTTCCTAGAAAAAAAAATGCTATTTTCCCAGAAAATATTGTCAGGCTGTAATGATAACCATATAAATGCCTTAACATAGGATTCCAAGTTGGTTGTCTTCCTTCAGAAATTAAATGCTTAAGTGCTACCTTATTCCGGGAGTCAAACATGATGTTTCATCTGATTTTACTCACAGTTAAAGACTTTCTGTGGTATTAGAGTTCTTGTTTTTGCTTAATGATAGTACATAGAAACTTTGAGATGGGGATTAGTGGACACAACATGCTTGAAAATTATTGAATTAATAAATAACCCATTTTTTGCATCTTTATTTGGATGAATGAGAACTTTCAGATAGGTCATGTTTCCATTAAACTACAAGGAGTACTTTATATTTATACACTTAAATACTAGTTTTACATCTATCCAGACATTTAAAGGAATTTGAAATTTGGATATTTAAACAGATATGAGGCCATTTAAATAAATACCTACAAATCAATAACCCGAGTAGCATATTTAATGCTAAGTTCTTTTAAAAGTCATACTTACTGGCCAGGCGCGGTGGCTCACGCCTGTAATTCTAGCACTCCGGGAGGCCGAGGCGGGAGGATCGCTCGAGGTCAGGAGTTTGAGACCAGCCTGAGCAAGAGCGAGACCCCATCTCTACTAAAAAATATATAGAAAAAATTAGCCGGGCATGGTGGCGCATGCCTGTAGTCTCCACTACTCAGGAGGCTGAGGCAGGAGGATCGCTTGGGTCCAAGAGTTTGAGGTTGCTGTGAGCTAGGCTGATGCCACGGCACTCTAGCCCGGGCAACAGAGTGAGACTCTGTCTCAAAAAAAATAAAAAATAAAAATAAAAAAAATAAAAGTCATACTTACTGCAACTGGAAGTAATTATCTACTCCCTCATAATTTATATTCTGAGAAAATGTTAGTGTCTGAAAAAGAAAATTAAAAAGTTTATTTAAAGCAGGAAAATTGGGGATGGGGATCTCACTTTAGTAGCATTTGGTTTTCCACATCCAGGCAGGTAAAATGCCTTCACTAGGATATATAATAATGTTGAACACTTGTAAAGCAAGATTGATTGGTGGATGGACAGATGTATAGATATATAAGAAAGCAAGTATAGTAAAATGTTAATGTAGAATCTAGGTAGAGGTGTTAATTGCAAAATACTTTCAACTTTCTGTATGCTTGAAATTTTTCATAATAAAATGTTATAGAATTATAAATGGAAATTACATCTTCCCCAAGAATCTCACATAAAAGTTAAATACAAATATTTATATGTATTTGTCAAGAGGTATATACTAAAATATTCATTGTAGCATTGTTCAGAGTAGCCCCAAAACAGAAACACCCCAATGTTCATCAACAGTAAAATAAATAAGCATATATTGTCGTATATTCATACAGAGGAATACTATAGAGAAGTGAGCATGAAGGAATTACAGCTACACTAAACAACATGGACTTTCACAAGCATAATATTCAAAGAAAAAAGGAAGACATAAATACATATACATGTATATTATGTATGTATGTGTGTTTAACATATATGTAATGATTCCATTCATATGAAGTTCAAAAATAGACAAACCTAAGCTATATTATTCAATGATGCATACGTATTAACAGATGATGAGACTATTAAGAAAAGCAAGAAAATTATTACTACGAAAGTCAGACTGGTGTTTAGGTTTTGGAAGAGGGAGAAGATTATGATCAGGGAAGATACAAGAGGGCCTTTGGGTGCTTCTAATATTCTATTTTTTTATTTGAATGGTGATTACACGGGTGTTTTGTTTATAATAATTTGCTAAATTATTCATAAATGTTTTATCCACTTTTGCATATGGGTGTTATATTCATTTTTTTTTTTTACAAAAAGAAATGATGATCCTTATCATCATACTAGGCAATAATTAGTCTGTGAAGTTATAGTGACCCAATCTGCATCATATAAGCAAGGTACTATAATAATAATATCGTGATTCATTAAATCTAAAATGCCATAAGACTCATCCTGATTTCGGAGATGTTAAATGTAAAAAAAATGTGCCTTAGAATGGATGAAATATGGAGATGACAGTGACAGTAGGATGGCAGCGGTAATAGTGTTGGTAGCTGCAGTAACCATACACACAGTGCGTGTGCCAGGCGCTTTCCTAAGTCCTTTATGTATATTAACTCGTTTAATCCCCATAAAAATCTTACGAGGTATGTACTATTATTATTATTATCCCCAATTTACAGATGAGAAAATTAAGGCAAAGAGAGATTTAAAAATTTGCTCAATGTCATCTGGTAATAAGCGATAGAGCCAGCATTTTATTAAAAATGCAAATTTTGATGTTTCATAGTCATTGGTCATTTATATATTTTGATGGGTTAACTAGTATTTTGAGGGGGTAAGTTGCAAATGGACAGATATACAGTTGACCCTTGAACAATGCTAGTTTGAACCACATTGGTCCACTTATACGTGGAGTTTTTTTCAATAAATATATCAGAAAGTTTTTTTGAGATTTGCAAAAATTTAGAAAAAAACTCACAAATCGTGTAGCCTAGAAATATTGAAAAAAATTAAGAAAAAGGTATGTCATAAATGCATAAAGAGACTGCCACATGAAAAAGCCAGGTCCAGTCTGGAGGATAAGAGGCCACATGGAGCAGAGACAAGTGTTCCATCTGAGGCCCCTCAGACTAATGAGGCTATCTGAGGACATCCAGTTACAGATGAATTGCCAGATCACTACAGCCACATCAATGAACCCAGATGAAACCAGCAGAACTGCCCAGCTAGTCAGGGCCCAAATTGTTGCCCCATAGAATTGGTCATTGTGTAAAGGAATTAGGTTTTGAGGTAGTTTATTATACTACAAGAGATAACAGAAGTCTACAGAAAAGCCATCCATTAAAAAAAAAAAAGAAAATGAACAGTGCAATTGACAATCAAGGAGTTTTGAAGGAATGTGTTTTTAGGTGGCAAAGAGGCCTTGGGTACTAAAAGCAAAAATTGTGGCTTGAGAATTAATGGCTTATTACATTATTATTTATTAAAAACTCATAGGGGCCGGGCATGGTGGCTCATGCCTGTAATCCTAGCACTCTGGGAGGCCGAGGCAGGAGGATTGCTTGAGCTCAGGAGTTTGAGACTGGCCTGAAAAAGAGTGAGCCCCCTGTCTCTACTAAAAATAGAAAAATTAGCTGGGCGTGGTGGTGCACGCCTGTAGTCACAGCTACTTGGAAGGCTGAGGCAGGAGGATCGCTTGAGCCCAGGAGTTTGAGGTTGCTGTGAGCTAGGCTGACGCCATGGCACTCTTAGCCTGGGCAACAGAGCAAGACTCTGCCTCAAAAAAATAAAAATAAAAAAATAAAAACATAGTCCTCAACATTTCCCCAGCTGAACCTAGAAGGGAAATCAAATCCACTTATTAAAAATGTTTATATTATACTTTTATATTTATTAAAATCAAAGAAATTTAAAATATTAAATTACCAGAGTTTTAGTGCAGTGTCCAAAGGCAATTTCATAGTGAGTATACTGTTGTATTTTCAATATTTTTGGGCCATAGAGTTCCACAATCGTGTACAGACCAACATTTTCTGGATAAACTAATTGAGTCCACATATTCAGGATATCTCTCTTGTCCAAAAAGTAAAAAATGCGAGCAACATTATTATTAAATGCAGTGTATGGGCATTTGTCTTTTGTCTTGAACGCTATACTTTGTGCTTCCAGCTTTAAGGGATATTCCTGTGCTTGTATCGTGCCATTGTCGAAAGCATGCAGGAGATATATATGACCAGATGTTCTTAAGAGAAAGGTGGTTCTTATTGTGCTGTTTACCCATACATGCAGCTTTATTGCATCTGTAATACTCATCTTGAAATAAAATATTATATTATTTTCCATTTTCACCACAATATTTCCATAATAATCTGGTAAAAAGAGAGAAAAGTTTGTGTTATTCTAACTAACCATAAATCACGCTGTTTTATTTAAGTGTACTTTTAACCAAAAGAATTTCTTTTATAATGATTAAGTATTTATGTACTTAGAGAAAATTTGAGTGTGCAGGCTTGAACCTGTAACTTCACCCTAAATTGGAGAACTTCTCTCTCACTTCAGTGCAGAGTATTCATTTTTCTTATTGAATGCATTTTCTCCTTATATTTATTATATCACTTTTATATATCACATCATTTACATAGAGAAAAGAGCTAGAATAAGTGTATTAAGTAATGATGAGGATGAGCATGGCAGGAATAGTATTATTAGAAAGTGTTGGTTATGGACTGAATTGTGTCCCCCTCAAATTTTTATGTTGAAACCCTAATCCCCAGTGTGACCACATTTGGAGATAGGGCCTTTAAGGAGGCAGTTAAGGTTAAACGAGATTATAAGCAGAGGGTCCTGATCCAATAGGACCAGTGTCCTTACAAGAAGAGAAAGAAACACTGGAATAGAAGCCTCACCCCAGAAACCAATCCCGACAGTACCTAATCTTGGATTTCTAGCCCTCAGAAATGTGAGAAAATAAATTTCTGTTGTTTAAGTCACCCAGTCTGGTATTTTGTTATGGCAGCCCTTGAAGACTAATACAATTGGGATGAAGAAATAGGGGTGACGGGGGCAGGAGTAGTGTAAAGCATAGCCTACCTCTGCAGGTTCACTCTTAGCAGATAAGCAACTTTCTCCGCCTAATAGAGTATTCTGCCTAAGTCAGAGTGGCTCACAGAGGGCAACTCTCTTAACCTCTTTGGTTTTGTTGACTTATCTGTAAAATGAACAGTTGGACTAGCTGACTACACAGCTTCCTTTCAAGATACGACATTCTCTGTGTACAGCCTAGGGGTGTACCTTCTTTACTCTTCAAAAGACAACACTCAGAGAGGACTGGCTGAAAGGACGAAGGTGAATTCATAGAGTCAGGGAGGTTCAGGTTGTGTTGTGCTTACCCAGCTTACATTTGGAATCTGAATAAATCAGTAACCTCTTTACAAATGATCATAAATTATATTCTACTCAAATTTACCTAATCAGAAATATATGCAAGCAGATCACGAGGTCAAAAGGGAGAAACATGCGGGTGGAGGATATAATAAAATATATCTCTATGTTTAATGATAGAGTAACTGCAGGATATACACAGTGTAATGACATACGAAATGTAAAACCTCATGAAACAAAACAATATATTGTTTCTGGATTATATATAATGTCCAAATTGCTTCACAATGTGATCTCTCTTTTCTTTACCCAGGTTCATTTCTTGCCACTTTTTGCCTTACCCTCCATTATCTAGTCATGCTGACCTAATTTCAGTTCCCTGACCTTGCTGTGTTCTCGTTCACCTGCAGATCTTTGCACATGCTATATTCTCAACTTGGAATACCACCTCAATCTCCTATCCTAAACAGTTAAATTATTTTTCTAACATATATACTCTACCCCTGGTTTTCAGTTTAGAAGTAATTTCCTCCACACCTATTTTTCTGATCCCATAAATCTGGATTTGATGCACCTTCTCTTTTGCTGATCACATCGCTGGTTAAAAACATTGTTAAACATTATTAAATGACTTTTATATTAAATATGAAGGTTAGATGAAAATTAAGAATGATTTAAAAGATAATGATGATAAGATCACCATGTGTAAAATCTCATGGGGTGCAGCTAAAGACATACAGAGAAAAGTTCATAGCCTTATGCTTGTTTATAGCTTTAAATGCTTAGAAAACAAGAAAGACTAAAAATAAAAGAACTAATCATTTAACTTAAGGAGCAGGCAATAGACCACTAAAGTTAGAAAAAGAAAGCAGAAGTGAAGAATCGATCATGACAAAAGCAGAAAGTAAGGAATTAAATAAAAAGTAGATTTGGTAAATAAAATGAAGATAGCTTTTTAAAAGGAAAACAAAAACAAAAACCCCTAAAAATAATAAACAATCTCTTGCAAGCCAAACTAACAATGGGGTGGGGCACAAACAATATTATAAATGAGAAAGTGAATATAATTACCAGCACATAAGAAATCTAAGAGTTAACAAGGGAAATTTTTGCCAATAAATTAGAAAATCTAGATAAATGATTTCCTAGGAAAATACAAATTTCTAAAATGGACTCAAGAGGGAATGAATAATAAAATCAAGAATAACTACTATTAATTGAAGGTTTGCCACCTGTCAAGCATTGTTTAAGCTTTTTACATACAATCCCTTATCTACTCAACATGCCAGTCCTATATTGTAGATTAGAAAACAGAAGCTTGGAGAGAGTAAATGACTTGTTTGTAGATTTCAACACAAATCTATCTAAATCTGCTATGGGTTGAACTATATGTCCCTCCAACAGATGCGTTGCAGTTCTAACCCCTAGTACCACCTCAGAATGTGGTCTTATTTAGAAATAGGATCATTATAGATGTGGTTAGTTAAGATGAAGTCACGCTGGAGTAGGAAAGACCTCTAATCCAGTGACTGCTGTCCTTATAACAAGATGGTCGTGTGATGACAGAGACACAGGGAGAAGGCTATGGAATGAGAAGGCAGAGGTGGAATGAGGCAGCTGCAAGCCAGGAATGGCAAGGATTTGCCAGCAAGCCACCAAAACTGGGAAGGACCAAAGAAAGATTCCCCTACAGGTTTCTGAGAGAATATGGCCCTGTAAACACCTTGGTCTCTGACTTCTAGCCTCCAGAACTGTGAAACAATAAATTTCTGTTATTTTAAGCCACCTAGTTTGCAGTACTTTGTTATGGGAGCCCTGGGAAACTAATACAATAACACAGCACCTCCTACGCTGCTGATGTATGTATAAGTTGGTTAGTTAGAATCTGCTGATCGAACAAAGTGAAACACCAAAAAAAAAAACAAACTTGAGTTTGTCCTTTTGCTATGTGAGATCATAGTGAACATTAGCTGAATTTAAAATCTATTCATTTTTCAGTGGTAAAAGTTGACGTTTAACAACCCAAAGCATCACATCTTGGTGCATTAAAAATTGTTGCATCATTTTAAGGAAGATGTCTACAATGAAATCTAGAATAATTTTAGCAGAATGAGAGTTATGAGAATGCCTTACCTACAAAAACTTCATGAATAATACTGTCATTTGATAACATTGATAGATTTCCATTTTCTGTAGGTGTTTGTAAAACCCCAGTAACAGTGAAATTATGGTAACAATAGTAGATCCTGTGCTTGTCATGCATTACCAATTCCGGTGTTGCGGAAAACAGAAAATGTGGAACTAAGAAACTGTCGATAGGGACATCTAACATAAAGTCTTGGAACACCCACTGTTTTGTATCTTCATTATATATCACTATAAAAATATTTTTGGTGACAGTACACATAATGCAATAATTTAATAACACGGCAAGTTCCAGAGGGTGTCCTGTATACTCAATATTGTGTACTGTCAGAGTAGCGGATGGTGATAGATTTAGAAGTATTTTCAGTTCTGCCGTAGTTACTATTCTGACAAATTCAAGAGAAGTATATCCAAGGTAAACTTCGTTTTCTGTCCAGATCACCATATTGCTTCTTCTTCCTTTATTCTGTGACAAAATTGAAAACAATTAGAAATATCTTTGATTTTTAGAGATAAGTAACAACCCTTGTCTTCTAATTTGGTATCTGTAAAAATAAAAGGTAGTAACTTCTAAGTGCCGGGAACGTGGCCAGTGTTCCCCGCAGAAAACCGGGTCCCTTCGTTAGAGTTGCAAGGGATAAGAAAATAATAGAGAAAAATGGAAAATGGAAGAAATAAAAGAATACACTGAGACAAAGATATAGTTTTATAAGTTTATAAAGATTATAGGCAAAGCGGGAGCTCAGGGGGCTTAGACCCCTCCGTGGGTCTCAAAAAGCCCTGAATGAGGTCTTACATGGTGACTTATAGGAAATAGTGAACAATTGTTAGGGGTAACAGATTTACATAACAGCAGGTAGTTCCTCTCAGGTTAACAGATTTTCAAAAGGCTTTTACAGAAGGCTTTTAGAGATTCTTTAACTAACTCTATTTACGTGAGCAAACGGTTACAAAGTCTTTCAAAGGTTAATTTCTAAATTCTAAGGTAAGTTTATCATTTAAACAGAGGGGTTAAACAGAGATATGTAGGCTCCATATTTATTAGGTTATTGTGAATGGAGACAGGTAGTCTAGTGGTTTAAACAAAAGCTTTGCTTTTAGCCATTCGAGAAGCTGTCGTTTCCGGGAAGCTGTTTGTTCTGGAGGGCACTCCATCGTCAGCTCTCAGCCTATAGTTTTTAACAGATTCACTTGTGCTTTACAAAGCAAATCCAAACCTTTAGGTCTGAGAAACGCGGCGCCTCGTGGGATAAAGCCGCACTGCCTTTCAGAGACGCCCTTCCGAGTGTAACAGCATTCGAAATGCAAACCAACACGTTCACATATTCCTTCAGGGCAAAGCTCTGAAAAACTCCTAAGACAAATCCTGTCCCCAAACACGTGTGATATTAATTCATAGAGCAACAACTAAGGTTCATTTATTTCAGTACATTTTTGAATAAATTCTTCAGGCATAAAAATAGATTAAATAGAAATATATCGTATTACATATCATCATAAAAATAAATTATGCCAATAATTTTATTTTCTTTTTGTCTGTTTGTTTTTTGAGATAGGTTCTCACTCTGTCGTCCCAGCTAGAGTGCAGTGGCATGATCATAGCTCACTGCAACCTCAAACTCCTGGGCTCCAGTGATCCTCCTGCCTCAGCCTCCTGAGTAGCTGGGACTATAGGCCTGTGCCACCATGCCCAGCTAATTTTTTTTTTCTATTTTTAGTTGACCAGCTAATTTATTTCTATTTTTAGTAGAGATGGGGGTCTCGTTCTTGCTTAGGCTGGTCTCGAACTCCTGAGCTCAAGCAATCCTCCCGCCTCAGCCTCCCAGAGTGCCAGGATCACAGGCATGAGCCACCACAGCCAGCCATAACAGTTTTCTTTATGGGGAAGTTTTTAATAACAAACTCAATTCCTTTAATCGATATGTATATTCATGTTATCTATTTCTTCTTGAGTAAGCTTTGGTAGTTTGTGTCTTTCAAAAAATTTGTCCATTTCATTTATGTTTTGAATTTGTTTAAAATTTGTTTTAACTTTTTATTTAAAGTTGTTCATAACATTCCTTCATTATTCTTTTAATAGCAATAGAATTTGTAGCAGTTCTACTTCTCACAATCTTGATATTGGTAATTTGTGTCTTCTCTCCTTTTATCCATATCAGTCTGGCTAAAGAGTTAATTTTGTAAATTTTTTCAAAGAATCATCTTTTGGTTTCATTAATTTTCTCTGCAGGTTTTCTACTTTCTATGTGATGAATTTACCCAGTTATTTACATCATTTCCTTTATTCTGCTTACTTTTGGTTTAACTTGCCTTTTTTTTTTCTAGTTTTTAATGTGAAAGTGGAAATAATTGATTTGAGACATTTATTCTTTTCTAATCTAGAGAATTAATATTATATATTTCTCTCTAGGTCCTGCTTTAGTAGCATCCCACAAGTTTTGACATGTTTTGTTTTCATTTTCTTTCAGTTCAAAACACTTTTAATTAGCTTTTAAAGTTTGTTCTCTGATTCATAGGCCATTTGGAAGAGTGTTATTTGGTTTCCTAATATTTTGAGGACATTGCAGATATCTTTTGTCATGGTTTCTAACTTAATCCATTACTGTCAGAGAACATACTTTGTGTGAGTAGGAATACTTTTAAGCATATCAAGACTGACTCGTTTTATGGCCCAGAACATGGTTTATCTTGGTAAATATTCCAAGTTCATTTGAAAAGAATGTGCTGTTGTTCTGTGGTGTGTTCTATAAATGTCAATTTGATCTCAATGGTTAATAGTGTTGTTTAAGTCTTCTAAACCTTTACTGATTCTCTGTCTATTTTTTCTATTAATTATTGAGAGGAGGTAATAAAGTATTTGACTATAATTGTGGATTTTATCTATTTCTCCTTAAGGTTCCATTGCTTTTGGCTTCATGTATTTTGAAGATTTGTCACTAGGTTCATAAATACTTAAGTTTTTATGTGCTCTTGATGAATCGATTACATTGTTAATATGAAATGACTATCTTCATCCCCAGAAATATTCTATGCTCTGAAATATACTTTGGCATTAACACAGCCACTCTAGCTTTGTTTTAATTAATGTTATCAGGTATAGATTTGTCCATCCTTTTAATTTTATGCTGTTTGTGTCTTGATATTTAAAATGTGTTTCTTTTTTTTTTTAGCCCTCTTTCAAGTTGCAGGATGTCAACTTCTTTTATCCTCACATGATGGAAAGAGGCTAAAATGTGTTCCTTGTAGGCACCGTAAAGCTGGGCCTTGATCTTTTTATCTGATAAACTCTGCCTTTTAATTGAAGTGTTTAGATCATTTACATTTAATGTAATTATTTATATGGTTTGGTTTAAATCTACCATCTTGCTATTTGCCTTCTATTTATCCCATCTAGTCTTCATTTCCTTTTTCTTCTCTTTTTATCTGCTTTTATATTAATTGAATATGTTTTATGATTATGTAGCTATAACTCTTTGTTATTTTAGTTGTTGCTTTAGGGTTTATAGTGTATAACCTTATCCTTTCACAGATCTTTAAGTAGTATTATGCTACTTCAAATACTGTATGAGAACATTACAAAAGTATACTTCTACTCCTCCCCTGCATTTTGTGCTATTTCTGCCATACATTGTATTTTTACGTATGTTATTAACTCCACAATACATCGTTACTATTTTTGTTTAAAAAGTCACTTATCTTTTAATGGGATTTAAATAATAAGAAAAAATATTACTATATGTAAGCTGTGGTTACCAGTTCTAGTGCCATTCACTTCTTTGTATAGACTGATATTTCCATTTGGTATCACTTTTCTTCTCCTTAAAGGGCTTCATTTAACAAATTTCTTCCAGTGATGAATTATCTCATCTTTTGTGTGTCTGAAAAAGTCTTTATTTTGCCCTCATTTTTTACAGAAATTTTCCTGGTTATATAATTTTAGTTTGAAAGGCTTAAAAATATTTTAAAGATGTTGCTTTTTGTCTTCTCACTTGCATTGATTCCAGTAAGAACTCTGATGGCATACTTACCTTTGTTCTTTTGTGAGTAAGATGGTTTTTTCCCTCTGGCTGATTTAAAAATTTCCTCTTTATCACTAGTTTTGAGCAGTTTAATTATGAACCTTGGCATAGTTTTCTTTTTTTTTCTTTCTTTCTTTTCCTCTTGAGATGAATGTTTGAGCTAACTTGGCATAGTTTTCTTCGTGTTTGTGATTGGGGTTTACTGAGCATCTTAGACATTTACTTTTTATTTTATATTTTCAGGTTTATTAAGGTATAATTGACAAATAAAATTGTATATATTTAAAATGTACAATGTGATGATTTGATATACATATACATTGTGAAATGGTTACCGCAATCGAGTTAATTATAACATTTATCACCTCACATACTTTTTTTTTTTTCAGTGAAAACAAAATCTTGGCCAGGCATGGTGGCTCACGCCTGTAATCCTAGCATTCTGGGAGGCCGAGGCGAGAGGATCACTAGAGGTCAGAAGTTAGAGACCAGCCTGAGCAAGAGCGAGACTCCATCTCTACTAAAAATAGAAAGAAATTAGCTGGACAACTAAAAATATATACAAAAAATTAGCCAGACATGGTGGTGCATGCCTGTAGTCCCAGCTATTCAGGAGGCTGAAGCAGGAGGATCGCTTGAGCCCAGGAGTTTGAGGTTGCTGTGAGCTAGGCTGACACCACGGCACTCTAGCCTGGGCAACAGAGTGAGACTCTGTCTCAAAAAAAAAAAAAAAAAAAAAAAAAAAAAAAAAAAAAAAGAAAAGAAAACATAATCTTTACTCTCTTAGTAAAATTTTAAGTATACAGTACAGTATTATTATTAGGTCATTAAATATGAAATGTCTGATTTCAGATCAAAAGTGTAGTTTATTAATCTCAAACAAGAAGCAGTACAATTAATCAAAGTATGTGCCTAAACTATCAACATTGTTTTGCCATCTTAACAGTAGCTTGTTTATGCCAGCTGTGAAGAAGCCTGGAGAGTGAGTGGCAATGAAATCACAAAAGGCATTTTCCACAGCTTGTTGAGAATTGAATATTTTTCCTTGTAAGAAGTGGTCCAAAGCCTGGAAGAAGTGTAAGTCAATTGGTGCAAGGTGAATATGGTGGATGACAGAGAGTTTCCAAGTCCTGCCTCTGTAGTTTGAGCAGCATTGTTTGTGTGACATGTAGTCAAGCATTATCTTGCAAGAGGATTGTCCTATCTCTATTGACCATTCTCAGCTGCTTAATTGCAAGCATCTTCATCATTTTGTCCAATTGGTTGCAGTACACATCCACTCATTAACCAGGTTTCATGAAGCTGTCATGGATAATACCAGTGCTGGACCACCAAACAGACGCCATTAGCTACTTTTGATGAATATTTGGTTTTGTACTGTGTTTTGGCATTTCATCTTTATCCAACCATTGTGCCGAATGTTTGCGATTGTTAAAAAGAATCCATTTTTCATCACACGTAACAATACCGTATAGAAATGGTTCACCTTTATGTCATTACAGCAAAGAAAGGCAAGCTTTGAGACAATTTCTCTTCTGAGGCTCATTTAATTCATTTGGAACCCTTCTATCCAGCTTCTTTACCTTGTTGATTTGTTCCAAATGGTTCAATATTGTTTGAATAGTAATGTCAAGCCTTGCTGCTAATTCTTGAGTAGATTGAGATGGATTCACTTCCATTACAGCTTTCATCACTATCCACCTTGGTTTCAGGTCACCCACATGGCTCATTTTCAAGATTAAAATCACTGGAATAGAACTTCTCAAACCATTGATGTACTGTGCATAACTATTGTCACAGGCTGTAATTTGATCTTCAGGACTTAATCATCTTAGAACTGGAAGTTTCTACTCTTTGACCAACATCTCCCCATTTCCTGGCAACCACCAATCTACTCTGTTACTATGAGTTAAACTTTTTTTTCTTCTAGATTCCACATGTAAGTGATGCCCTGTGGTATTTGTCTTTCTCTTTCTGGCTTATTTCACTTAGCATAATGCCATCCAGGTCCGTCAATGTCACAAATGTCAAGATTTCCTTCCTTTTTTATGGCTAAATAATATTTTATTGTGCACACATACTCACACACCATGTTTTCTTTAGTCATTCATCAGTCGACACTTAGGTTGTTTCCATATCATAGCTATTGTGAATAATGTCACAATGAACATGGGAATGCAGATACTTATTTGAGATACTGATTTCCTGTCTTTCAGATATATGCCCAGAAGTGGGATTGCTGGATGACATGATAGTTCTATTTTTAAGCTTTCAAGGAAACTTCACACTGTTTTTCATAATGGCTATACCAGTTTACATTCCCACCAAGAGTATATAAGGGTTCCCTTTTCTCTATATGCTCACCAACATTTGTTATCTCTTGTCTTTTTGATAATAGCCATTTTAACAGATGTGAGGTGGTATCTCATTGTGGTTTTGATTTGAATTTTCATGATAATTAGTGATGGTGAGTACTTTCCACGTACCTGCTGACCATTTGTATATCATCTTATGAAAAAATGTTTATTCAAATCTTTTGCCCATTTTAAAACCAGATTGTTTCTTTTGCTATTGAGTTGTATGAGTTCCTAACATATTTAAACATTAACCTCTAATCAGATATATGATTTACCAAAATGTTCTTCTATTCCACAGGTTGCTTTTCAATTTTTTTTTTTTGAGACAGAGTCTCACTGTGTTGCCCGGGGTAGAGTGCCGTGGCATCAGCCTAGCTCACAGCAACCTCAAACTCCTGGGCTCAAGGGATCCTTCTGCCTCAGCCTCCCAAGTAGCTGGGACTACAGGCATGCGCCACCATGCCCGGCTAATGTTTTCTATATATTTTTAGTTGTCCAATTAATTTCTTTCTATTTTTAGTAGAGACGGGGTCTCGCTCTTGCTCAGGCTGGTTTCGAACTCCTGAGCTCAAACAATCCGCCCGCCTCGGCCTCCCAGAGAGCTATGCTTTTTAATTTTTTTGATTGTTTGCTTTGCTGTGCAGAAGCTTTTTGTTTGATATAGTCCCACTTATTTATTTTGGCTTTTGTAGCCTGTGCTTTTGGTGTCATATCCAAAAAAATTATTGGCAAGACCAATGTCAAGGAGATTTATCCCTGTTTTCTTCTAGGATTTTGATGGTTTCAGATTTAAGTCTTTAATCCATTTTGAGTTAATTTTTGTAAGTGGTGTAATACAAGCATCCAGTTTCTTTCTTTTTTTGAGTGTGGGTATACAGTTTTCTCAACATCATTTTTTAAAGAGACTATTTTATCCCCATTGTGTGTTCTTTTCATTATTGTCAAAGATTACTTGACCATATATGCATAGGTTTACTTCTGGGCTCTTTATGCTGTTCCACTGGTTTATGTGCCTATTTTTAGGCCAGTACCATACTGTTTCAATTATTATAGTTTTGTAAAATAGCTTGAAATCAGAAAATGTGAAACCCTAAACTTTGTTCTTCTTTCTCAGGATGGATTTAGCTACTCAGGGTTCTTTTGTTGTTTCATCCAAATTTTATAATTGTTTTCTATTTCTGTGAAAAATGCCATTGGAATTTTGATAAATATTGTATTGAATGCTTGCTTCGGCAGCACATATACTAAAATTGGAACAATACAGAGAAGATTAGCATTGCCCCTGAAAAAAAAAAGATTGTATTGGCACTGTAGATCAGAGTCTACAGAAGGTAGTATGAGTAGTATGGACATTTAACAAAATTAATTCTTCCAACCTAAGAATATGAGATATCTTACCATTTCTGTGTCTTCTTCAATTTCTTTCATCGATGTCTTATAGTTTTCAGTGTATAGATTTTTTACCCACTTGGTTAAATTTATTCCTAAGTATTTTTTCTTAATAATGATGCTATAATAAATGGAATTATTTTCTTAATTTCTCTTTTGGGTAGTTTGTTGTTAGTGTATAGAAATGCAACTTATTTTTATTTATTGATTTTGTATCCTGCAACTTCACTAAATTTATTTAATAGTTCTAATAATTTTTTTGGTGGAGTCTAGGGATATACCATCTACCAAGACTGAATCATGAAGAAATAGAAAATCCAAATAGACTTATAACTAGTAGGGTCATGTCAACTGCAGATAGAGACAATTTTACTTCTTCCTTTCTTATTTGGATATATTTTATTTCTTTTTCTTGTCTAATTGCCTGGCTAGGACTTCCAGTGCTATGCTGAATAGAAGGGGTGAGAGGGGGCATCCTTGTCTTGTTCCTGCTATTTGAGGGAAGGCTTTCAACTTTTTACCATTGAGTATAATGATAGCTGTCATATATGGACTTAGTTATATTGAGGTATATTCCCTCTTTATATAATTTGTTAATAATTTTTATCATAAAAGGATATTAAATTTTGTCAAATAATTTTTCTTCATTTATTGAAATGATCATATGATTTTTATCCTTCATTCTACTAAGGTGGTGTATCACATTTATTGATTTGTGTATGTTGAACCATCCTTGAAGCTTAGGGATAAATCCCACTTGATCATGTTGTATGATCCTGTTACTGTGCTGTTGAATTCAGTTTGCTAGTATTTTGTTGAAGCTTTTTGCATCTATGTTCAGCAGGGATATTGATTGGTAATTTTCTTTCTTTGAAGTGTCTTTTCCTGGCTTTGGTATCAGGGTAATTCTGTTCTTATAAAATTAATTTGGAAGAATTTACTCTTCTTTGATTTTTTGGAACAGTTTGAGAAAGACTGGCATTAGTTATTCTTTAAATGTTTGGTAGATTTTACCAGGAAGCCATCTGGTCCTAGGCTTTTATTTGTTGGGGAATTTTTGAATACTGATTCAATCTCCTTACTAGTTATAGGTGTTTTAAAAATTCAGTAAGCCACTCTATCTTTTGATTGGAAAATTTAATCCATTTACATTTAAAGTAATTATTGATAGGTAAGGACTTACTGTTGTCATCTTGTTAATTGTTTTCTGACTACTGTGTAGTACCTTTATTTCATTATTCTTCTCTTGCCATTTTCCTTTGTGATTTGATGATTTTTCCTTATTGGTATGCTTTGATTCCTTTCTTATTCTTTTTTGTATATCTACTATAAGTTTTTGCTTTGTGGTTAATATGAAGCTTAGCTATAACAGTGTATTTTAAGCTAATAATTTGACTTCAATTACACACAAACTCTTCTACTCCTTATTTTATGTTTTTGATGTCATTATTCACATTTTATTGTATGGTGTATCTACTAACAATTATTGTAGCTATAGTTATTTTTAATAGTTTTATCTTTTAACATTTATAATAGAGTTAAAAGTGATTTAAACAACTTCATTACAGTATTACAGTGTTCTGAATTTCATTATATATTTACCTTTACCAGTTAGTTTTATACATTGATATATTATCATGTTACTAATTACTGTCCTTTGATCGCAGCTTGAATAACCTCCCTTCTTGTAAGGCAGGTTTAACTCCCTCAGCTTTTGTTTGTCTGTGAAAGTCTGTATCTCTCCTTTATTTCTGAAAGTTTTGCTAGGTAAAGTATTATTGATTGGTAGTTTTTTCATTCAGCACTTTGAGTAGAAGCAGTGGGCTGAGTATGCCTGATTTTAGGCCCCAGAGCAGGTTACACTGACAGTGGTGTTATTGTGTGCTGGGGTGGGGGGCACAATTCTTGGGCCTTCAGGTGGCTTGCTCAGAAGCTAGTATCTGGAGCTGAAGCTGGGTGTGTGGATGGGTTCTCAGGCCTCTGAGCATCTGGTGTGATATGGGATGTGGCAGTGTGGTGGTGGAGCCACCTACTAAGACCCAAGTAGTCTGTGTTGCTGTTATTGATAGTTGCAATGGATTGGGCAGGATAGTCCCCAGTCCCACAGCTGCTTGTGTTAATAAAGCCACTCCAGCTTTCTTTTAATTAGTACTTGCATGGTATATCCTTTTACAATGTTTTACTTTTAATCCACTTATATCATTATTTTTAAAGTGGGCTTCTTAGACAAAGCATATAGTTTGGTCTTTCAGAAATAATCCAATCTGAAAATCTCTGCCTTTTAATTAGTGTTTTTAGACTATTTACATTTAATATAATTATCGATATGTTTAGATTGAGCTCTACCATTTTATTGTTTTCTGTTGTATCCTCTGGATTTTGTTTCTCTGTTTCCCTTTTCTGTCTTATTTTAGATCATTAAAATTTTTTAGTATTCCAATTTAATTTATCTATTAGGTTTTTTACTTTATCTTGTATAATTTTTTTAATGGCTGCTCTCAGGGTTATAATATATGCCCTTAACTTTTTATAATCTATTTAGAATTAATACGTTAACATTTCCAGTGGAATGTAGAAACCTCACTACCCCACAGGTTTCTTTACTCTCCCCCATTTAAGTTATACTTGTCATACGTATTATATCAACATACATTAAGAACTGCAGAAAGTACTGTGTTTTAAGTTTTGCTTTCGTCTGTCATATGTATTTTTAAGAGACTTAAGGATGTAAAGATATTCTGTTATATTTACCCAGGTATCTACCATTACCATTTCTGTTGCTCTTTTTTCATTCCTGAAGTTTTAAATTTTCTACTTCCCTTCCACCTGATAAACTTCATTAGGCATTTATTTTGTGGGGGTAAGAGGAAACTTCCCCTTTGCATTGGAAGGTTTGATTAAAGATCAACTCACAATAAGGCAGATTAATAAGAGAAAGCAATTTATTTACCAGGCACATGGGGAGAATCAAAATGATTAACCAATGTCCCAATGGGGTCTAGAAATTTGTATTTCTTCATTTTAGAGGGGAGGGGGACATGAGAAATATAGTGATTCTGTTTAGGGGCAATAAATGGTACTAGGGGGGGACGAATAGATAATTGGGAGAATGAATGGATGGGGAGAAACAGATTGATTTGTAAATGATTCTCTTTGCAAATTAAATTAACCTGAGAGACAGGTATTGTATTTAAAATGATTTGGGCCAGGTCTAGTTGCATTCTTGATCTTCTTTCTTGTAATATATTGAGATAACAGGGAGGGGAAGGTAAGTTAATTGTTCTTTTGATGGGTCTGCTTTTTTAAAAAATTTTTCCAAATTTTATTCAGACTATAAACCTTTGGATTGAAAAAGTTCAATGAACCCCAAACAGAATACACAAACATAAAGTTCAAAATCATACAAAACCAATCACTGTATTATTTAGGAATAGATACATACATGGTAAAAACAGTAAATAGCAAAGGCAAGATTAACCAAAATTCAGGATATCGGTTACTTCTCGGGAGAAAGATGGGGAGCTCAAAGGCTTTAAATGTATTAGCAAATTCTTTTTCTCTAGTGAACTAAGGGGTAAATATTTATTTTTATTATTCTTCAAATTCAATATGTACAAAATATTTTTTGCATGTATGAAATATATCACAATAAATAGAAAATAAATTAACGAGTTCATCCATTCTTCTTCTTACTTATAATAACATAAGCCAGAAATCTGGGAGTCACCCTTGACCATCCCCTCACCAACCAAATCCAAAACTTTTTAACCTGGCCCAAGTCACCTTAACTCATCTGAAACACTAAAATCCCTTCTTCTTCCTTAAACTCCTGCTCTAATCCAATTTCCACATTGCAACCAAAGAAAGCACCTTAAATGGGATTAACCTTGTCTCTCTTCAACTCTCACCATTCCCTTTTCTATCATAAGCATCAGAAAGACAAGTATAATAAATTGCCCAAGGCCACACAGCCAAGAAATGGCAGAGGCAGGATTCAAAATCTGCTAGTCTTGAGAGCCCACGTGTCTTATCCACCCACTATCCCACCTTGGGTGATGTGGGAAAGGCTTAGCACTGCCTAGCATAGGGTAATATGGACAAGGACAGATATATTTCTTCTCCAATTACCACCTCGCCTCCTTTATCTGCTTAACTCCTAGTTATTCTGACTCTGAGCTCAAACCGTACTTTCCAAGAAATGCCTTCCTAACCCCCATTCCCTGGGACAGCACGTGCCAGTATCTGTCCTCCTAATACTTTGTACATTCCTTGTAACCTCCCTCCTCCATTAGATTGTGACCTCCATAAGGGCAGGGGCCTGTTTTGCCCACTGTTAAAGTGCACACTGCATGCCTTGCTCACTCTGGTTCCTCTCCATGCCCATCCCTCAGTGAAAATGATAGGTCACCAACAAGACCTCTCATCTTGCATTCCAACATCAAGCAATCTGGTCTGCTGACCCCACCTGCAGAGCTGTGTGTGAGCCAGGTGGGGTGGGGGGACAGAGACCAGCCCTGGCCTATCAAACCCGAGATGTCCAGCTCCATGGAAGGGACCTGGTGCCTGGATGGGAATGAAAGAGACATTGGGTACTCAAGACCTCAATCCCCAGAATATGACTCCTTGGTATGAAGAGTATTTTGAATTAAAGGCCCTTAGAGATCAACAGGCCTTGGAAGGGGCTTCCCCTCTATCTGTATAAACCAGGCGGACCCCTCAATAAGAACAATTGACTTCCCTTCCCCTCCCTGTTATCTCAATATATTGCAGAAAAGAAGATTAAGAATGCAACCAGAGCTGGCCCAAATCATTTTAAGTCTCTCAGGTTAATTTACAAGTCAATCTGTTTCCCCCCATTCATTGATTCTCCCAAGTATCTATTCATTCTCCCTAGCAACCATTTATTGCCCTAAACATAATTATGTATATTCCTCCTCTCTCCCTCCCCTCCAAAAGGAGGGTAAATAAATTTCTGGACCCTATTGGGACAGGGGGTAATCACTCTGTGACTCTCTCTGTGTGCACAGTAAATAAACTTCTTTCTCTTATTAATCTGCCTCAATTGTGAGTTGATCTTTCAGTGAACTTGCGGTGGAAAAGGGGAAGTTTCCCCTCACCCTCACAGTACCAAACAGAAATGCATACAGCTCAGATTTATCACAAAGCAAAAGTCTGTGTAATGACTATACAGATTAAGATATAGAATATTACCAGAACTTCCAAATTACTACGCCTGCCCTTTCCCAATCACTACCTTTCCTTTCTAGGATAACCACTATGCTAAATTTTATAGTAATAACTTCCTTGCTTTTAGTTTTATTATCTCTTGCTATTTGATAGACTATTTTTTTCTTTATTTATGTTTTCCATTTTCTTTTTCATTTATTTAAATCTATTAAATACATTTTATGTTCTGTCAATTCCAATACTTGATGTCTTTACAGGAATGATACTGCTCTTTGTTATTTCTGCTGACTCCCATGGTACCTTGTTTCTTTGCATGTTTTACCATTTTTGAATGTAAGTTCAATTCTGTGGGAACATTCTTTATAGAAATTCTTCAAAGCATGACTTGAAGATTTATTTTTCCAGACAGGATTTTTGTTTTCTTCTGCTTGATGCTTGGCTTAATGTTTTTTTTAACCAGTAGGTACTGTGAATTTGGGCTCCAAAGTGCATATGAGTTGGCATCTCCTCATGAATTCTAAACAGAAACTTTTCCCCCTTCTAAGAGTTAAAGCTGAGATAGACTTAATTGTGTTGGAAACCCTCTGAAGGCCCTTGTTGTATGCAAAAAATTATTATCAGATGCTCAGGCCCAGGGCTTTGTATCCTGGCACCAGAGGTCTAATTACCTGGGATCTGCATACGACCTGAAGGCAGCTGAGATTTTGGAATTTTCTTTTGCCTTTGGATTAGTGCTCAGGATATCTTCCGTTCTTCCAGGATTTCCCTTACTTTCATACAAGCCCAGAAATGTACTTAAAAGAAGGTTTAACATTTTTACACAGCATTTTAGGTGTTTTGTAAGAGGAAAGATTCCAGACATCTTATCCACCACATTGTTGGACATGGAAGATTTAATCCATTTTTGAGAGCTCCTAGAGTCTTTGGGGAAAATAATTTTGAGGGGGCCTTTTTGGCCATATTAAGGTAAAACAAAGCTTCCTTAATATGACAGAACCACATAATAACATACAAGATTAATTTTAGTTTTTGTCGTTGGAGGTGCAACTCTGCTATAAAGAGGCCTCTGAGAAGCTGGGTCAGAAAGATAGAGCTGTTTATAGCCTTAGATAAAATAACCGTGCAAAAGCTACATAGCAAAGTCTCTGATATATTACCGAATAAACGGTATGGTAACTATATCTAAATGTGTATGTGTGATATACATATATATAATCTTTTACTAACCTTGAGTAAATACTTGATCCAACACCATTTTCTTGATGTAATGCCCATAATTCCACCATCAGGAATATTTTCATTTCTTCCTAGTCTTTTAAATGCATGAAAACTTTTTAGGTAAAGAATGCCATTTATTATAAAAAATATTCCGTCATGCAACAGGGTCACGTGAGCCACACTCTGTCTTTCATCATCACTCAGAACGTTTGGAGGCACTCTGATTCTAGTCCAAGTATGGAATGAATCATTTGTTTGATAGGTCTCCGTATCAGCTACTACAACAGCACATGAAGGAACACAAGGATTCCAGGAAGATATTAACTGACTACCAGTTTGTGATGAGATTGGTAAAAAACCAGGAATCTCAGGCATGGTTAACAAAGAAGAAGTCAGCAAGAAAAAAGCATCTGCAATAAAGCAATCTTGAAAAGTCACTTGATTTCCTTTAATCTCCTTTAGCACATCATCTCTTGTCATTGGGACTGTGATACGCCAGGTCCTATGAAGAGAAAAAAAAAAGAATAAAATTATCTCTCCCTCCTTTGATCCATCTTGCACAATATTGAATTTATCATCTTAAAAAAATTTTTTTAATCAACATAAACCTGGGTAAAACAAATAAAATAATACTATAATGCTACCACTGCCAGATTTCTTCTCATTCTTCACTCTGGTCCCAAAGGAAAACAATCTTGACTATTATAGCTCACTCTTCTGCAATGTCTCCACATTGTCAAATAAATACTTTTTTTTCCTTTTTTCCTCTTTTTTGTGTACCAATCACACAGAATCAAATAAATATTCTTATACTGCTCTTTCTTAATATAGAATTTTTATACATCATCTATAGCCTTCTTATATAGCAGCTGAAGATGTATCTCTCATAGGTCATGCCTACCGATACATTTTCTCCCCATCTCTCAAATTAATTATATTAACTTTTTAGTTAAATCAACAGAGTGTTTATATTGTTACAACTACGTAAATATTGCTTACTACTGAGCCAGTTCTACTATGATTATGTTTTCTTTTTAAATTTTCCTGGAGTTAATAATTATTTCATTAAAAATTTTTAGTTTTCTAAGTTTTGTAATAGGTAGTTAAAATAGTGTTTCTAATATTCTCCCTGTGGTAAATGTAGAGGTAATCTAGTACTTGTTTCATTACTCTCTGGGCCTAAGCCACCATTTACTGATCTTTCTTGTTTTGCTAAAGCACATTCTTCAGTATCTTCCTGTGAAAGCGTATATGAACACACATTTTTTGGAGACCCCGAATATCTGAAAATATCTTTACTTTACACACCTGATGGATAGTAGGTTAGGGATGTAACAGAAGGAATGGTCTGGAAAAAAAAAATGGCAAAAATATTTTCTGTCTCTTTAAAACATCCTCCACTCCTTTTTTTTTTTTTTTTTGAGACAGAGTCTCACTGTCTTGCCTGGGCTAGAGTGCCGTGGCATCATCATAGCTCACAGCAACCTCAAACTCCTGGGCTCAAGCCATCCTCCTGCCTCAGCCTCCCGAGTAGCTGGGACTACAGGCACACGCCACCACGCCCGGCTAATTTTTTCTATATATTTTTAGCTGTCCGATTAATTTCTTTCTATTTTTGGTAGAGACGGGGTCTCGCTCTTGCTCAGGCTGGTCTCGAACTCCTGAGCTCAAACAATCCGCCCGCCTCGGCCTCCCAGAGTGCTAGGATTACAGGCATGAGCCACCACGCTGGGCCCTCCACTCCTTTTTGTGAACTAAAGCCTGCATCCTTGCCTCACACCAGTGGTTGGGAGGGGAAGAATAAATCTTTTGCTCATTTGTGCAACAGGAGATGGCCTAGTGAAGGGAGATCCTGGGTGGAGGTCACGAGATTGTCTTCAGTGGAGATGGGATGATCAAAATTATCAACTGTAGTTAAACAGTAATTGCCTGAAGTGGAGAACCCATCCTTTAAAAGGTCTATATTTCTGCAAATGTGGTGGTGGGTTAAGTCAAGAAATAAATGTTTGTAAAGCAAAAATTGAAGGGGCACCTCCTACCACCATGCATTTCAAAAATAATCACAAACACAGTGGCTCCTGAGTGCTTTTATACTGCATTGTTTATTGTTGTGCATTTGTATGATTATTGTATACTTTACAAATTTTATTTCATAATAATTTGTAGTCATTCATTCATTTTCAACCGCACTTATTCCAGTTCAGTGTTGCGGGTGACTGGAGCAGCAGCGGAGGGCTCAAGGCAGGAACTAACCCTGGACAAGACACCATTCCACGGCAGGGCGTACTCATACTCACAGCCACAATCACTCCAACTGGGACCGTGTAGACATGCCAATGAACCTCACACACACAGCTTTGGGATGTGGGAGGAAATTGGATTACCCAGAGAAAACCCACACAGACATGAGGAGAACAGGCAAACTCCATACAGACAGTGGCCTTAGATGAAAATCAATTTTTTTCTCCTCAATATTATGAAGGAACAACATTATTTGTATGCCGCCATCCCAAATGAGGCTCTTGGATTGAGGTTTAGGTATTAACACAAACTGTAAAATTATAATCCAAGAGTGTGATTGCCATTTTCTGAGTTGGTAACTAATGGTGATTATCACAATTTTTTTATATATCATAAAAGAAGGCACTTGCAAATTACATATAAGATATATTCCATAAAATTACATTTTTAATCTAAGTTGCTGATTTATTTTTTTGAATTTGAAATCTGAATTTTATATTTGAAATTTAAAAATTAAATACCCATTATTTATGTTCCCATCTGGCACATAAACTTTTCTCCTCAAAATTGTAAATATTGTAGGCTTCTGTCCCAATGTAGCCAACTGCGTGGAGAGTACTATGGAATTCTGTAAAAACAAAATAAAATTTTTCTTTTAACTCTTTAGATAGCCAAAGTATTCTGAAATGACATCATGTGTTATTTTAGTTACAATATTTTTATATTTGTAAATTTACCACATTTTCAAGATTTAGCTTTGTTTTTTCTAACATACAGCGAGCCTCCTCTCCATTAGAATTTTATGAATTACAAATAAGGCATAATACAGTTTCCAACATGGCAAAAACACCATTCACAATCAGAATCTTGAATGAATGATCAAACTATGGGAACCTTTAAATAAATAACTTAGTTATTTGGTAGGCTGAGACAGGAGGATAGCTTGAATCCAGGAGTTTGAGGTTACGGTGAGCTATGGTGTCGCCACTGCCCAAGCAACAGAGCGAGGCTCTGTCTCAAAAATAAATAAATAAGATTACATTATGAAAAACCTTATGCCAAAAATTTGAAAATTTACTTAGAATGAACAAATTTCTTTTTTAAAAAAGTAATGTATCACAATGACTTTAGAAAAAACTAAAAAATCCCAGTGTCATTATCTTAGAATGGACAAATTTCTAAAAGCTTACCAAAGTAGCTTACCAAACTGACTCAAGTAGAAATGGAAAATCTGCCTAATCCTATAAACATTAAAAAGTGTAAGAGTTAAGAGTCTATGCTGGGGCTGGGCTCACACCTGTAATCCTAACACTCTGGGAGACCGAGGTGGGTGGATTGTTTGAGCTCAGGAGTTCAGACCAGCCTGAGCAAGAGCGAGACCCTGTCTCTACTAAAAATAGAAAGAAATTAGCTGGAAAATTAAAATATATATATAGAAAAAGAATTAATTAGCCAGACATGGTGGCGCGTGCCTGTAGTCCCAGCTACTCGGGAGGCCTGAGGCAGGAGGAT
>NW_012146079.1:3480747-3528696 GCF_000956105.1 Propithecus coquereli | reverse complement strand
GAAAAAAAGAGTCCATGCTGTTTACAATGGAGATCCATTGGAAGGTTTTAAGGAAATGATATGGTCATGAATAAACATGGAGACTTGAAAATGTTCAAAGCTTTAAAATTTGTAAACTTTAACAGCCTAAATATTCATCAACGGTAGACAATGGATAATTTATGGTATATTGAAACAAATAGAATGCCATACAGCATTGAAAACAAACAAAATATAGGTATACACAACATGGATGAAACTTACAAACATAATGTTGACCAAAAAAAAAAAAAAAACAAAGCAAAATGTAAACTGTATATAAAACATGATTCTATTTATATAAAGTAAAACAAACAAAAACTCACTAAACTGTATTTGCTTAGGAATGCATGTGGTAAACTAAAAAGAAAGGTAGAGCAATTAGTACCACAAAATTCAGAATAACAGTTACCTCTAGGGTGGAAGTAGAAATTATGTTCATATAAGCACATATGGGGCCTTCTGTACTATTGTCAGTGTTTTATTTCTTGGTAGTGGTTATATATCTATTTACCTTATGATTATTCATTAAACTGTATACTTAGCTTTTACTTTTTTTCTGTAATGATATTATAATTCACAATTAAAAATGGTAATAAAAGGAAAAAAACAAAAGAAAATAAAGCTCTGAACCTTTTAATATTTTTTAACCAAATTGTACAAAGCAGTTATGCTGTACCCCATCTCTAAGCCTCATCCCACTGCTGGTCCTCTTTTCCTTGGTGTGGATGTTGGGAACAGGGTGAGGCTCAGAGAGAGAGTTAATGAGATGAGAGACAGGGATGGGTTGAGGTTCAAAGACGGAATAAAATACAGGAATGCGTTAAAGATAAGAAATTATTTAGTGTTCAAAGTCAGGGATGGTTAAGAAAGAGAATGAAGAATGAAGAGGCAGGGATAGAACTAGGGGTTGGGTATCTGTTATGCACATTACTGGACAATTTATGTTTTGCCAGAGCTACTTTTTGATGATTCATCAAAACTGAGGCATCAAAATAACTGCCTCAAACTGCTCACATGGAAAAAATCCTGATTTGGTCATGGCAGGCATCTTGGAGGCAGTGATACCTGACTGGAGACCTATAACATGAGTAGAAGTTACCCAGATGAAGACAAGGAATGGACAAATGATGTAGAGGGAAGAGCATAGGCAAATTCACAGATGCATGGAACAGAAAGTATGTGCAGAGGGCAGAGTCCAGTTGCTGGAGGTAATTTATGTGGAGAGCTGAGGCCAGAGAAGATTGGTAGAGACAGGTATCAAGGGCTTTGTATGCCATGGTAAGAGCCGAGGAGTTAAAAGTCTATGTTGTTTGTAATGGGGAGCCATAGAAAGGTTTTAAGGAAATTATATGGTCATGGATAAACATGGAGATGGAAAAAAGAAAAGTATTAGATATGCATGAACTAAATAATGTTCAAATTGTATATTTTCTCTTTAAAAGATTAGAAATTAAGTTATAATCATGCTTAAAGTATTTAATTATCATGAATTAATTTTATTCCCTCTAAAGTTGATTGCCACATAAAATAATTAATTGCTTGTCATTCTGATTTAGCAGTCCATCTCTTGTGAATTGGATTACCATGAGTCATGATAACATGCTATTAAAAATCAGACAGATCTTGACTCATTAAGATGTCAACAGTCCCATGAAAAACTAATAGCTAACTACTCTGTTTAGATTTATCTTTAATATATTTTAATTGTAACAGAAAACAGAATTTAAATCATGAAAGATGTAAATGTGTAACAAATAAAAGAAAGGACTTATTTATTCACTGTGTTGCACCTTTAGAAAATTGATTTGTCTCAAGTGATAAAGGAGTCAGTCAGGGATTAGACCGATTTTTGAAGGAAGGCTTCAATATAGATGCTCAAAGAACATCTTTAATGTACTTGAATGGTCAGCCCTCCTTCATTAGTAGTGAGGTTCACCGAAAATATAAAATATACTCAATAAGAATTCTAGGCCGGGTGTGGTGGCTCACGCCTGTAATCCTAGTACTCTGGGAGGCTGAGGCGGGTGGATCGCTCAAGGTCAGGAGTTCGAGACCAGCCTGAGCAAGAGCGAGACCCCCGCCTCTACTAAAAATAGAAAGAAATTAGCTGGACAACTAAAAATATATATATAGAAAAAATTAGCCGGGCATGGTGGCGCATGCCTGTAGTCCCAGCTACTTGGGAGGCTGAGGCAGGAGGATCACTTGAGCCCAGAAGTTTGAGGCTGCTGTGAGCTAGGCTGACGCCACGGCACTCTAGTCAGGGCAACAGAGCCAGACTCTGTCTCAAAAAAAAAAAAAAAAAAAAAGAATTCTAAAGAAAGGTTTATAATTGTAGTGATTGAGCACAAGTTCAAAATCATTATAATGGCTAAACCAAAATGTAAACAAAAAATGTAGTTAGTTAGCTCTGGGCAGCTTAAAATCCTATCTACTGATTATAAATTATTCACAGTCCTTAAAAAAGAAAGGCAGCATACTATTTTATCTATGACAATAATCATGTTTTCACCTACTCGTGAAGGTTCTTCTGCATTCCCTAGCAACTCGTCAGGATTTGCATGTTCTGGATCGAATACCCATATAATGATAACCTATAAAATAAAATGTGTTTACATTTCTTTATATTTTGTACAAATTTCATTTTTAGTTGTGGCAAAACATAATGATAATAATATTTTTATTTATTTTAAAATTTTTTATTATCCCATTTTTAAAAATGCAAAGCAATTTTCCATAAGTGAAACCATTCAAAGACATATGAAGAGTTAATAACATCCCTCTGCACTGCTTAAGTAACTAATGTTAAAATTTCATCTGTTTATGTATCTTTCTGTACACCCATAAATAGACACAGCAACATCCCCGGCCCCAGCTCATATACTTTTTACAAAAATAAAATCCTTCTATACAAGTAATTTGTAACTTAACATTTGTCACTTGATGAATGGCCATTTCAGTAGATATAGAACTGGTTGTTTTCTTTCTTGTTTATTTCCTTGAATAGATCATTTATTCACATAGTTTAAAACAAATTATATATTAAAAATATAGCAAAAATTGTCCCTCCTACCCTGTACTCCATCACTCAATTCCACTTGCACCCCACAGGTAACTATTATTAGTAAGTTCTTGTTTATATTTCTATAAAATTTTTGTGCATAACCAATAAAGATATTTTTCCTCCCTTTTACACAAATGCTAGCTAGCATGCTGAACACATTTTTTTCTGAATCTTACGTTTTACTTAAAGTTAAATCTTAGAGATCTTTACATATTCTCATTAATTTTTCTGCTGCATATTATTCCAAATTATGGAAGAACCATAATTTGTTTAATCTGTAACCTTCTGGTAAATATATGTTTCCAGTCCTTTGCCATTATAATCAATCAATGCCACAATGAGCAATTTTGTACAACTTTGAGCATATTGAGAGAGCACACTCCTAAAACTGTAATTGTTGAGTCATAGGGTAAATGCATTTGTAATTTTGATAGATACTGCTAAATTGTTCTCCATAGCTGTTGCACCAATGTACCCTCTCACCAGCAATGTATGAGATTTCTTCTTTCCTCATAGCCTTCCCAACGTCATGTGATATTATACATTTGGATATTGCCAGTCTGATGGGTGAAAAACGGTACTTTGGTGTAGTTTAAATCTGCAATTCTCTTTTTTTTTTTTTTGAGACAATTCTCTTTTTTTTTTTGAGACAGAGTCTCACTCTGTTGCCCTGGCTAGAGTGCCGTGGCGTCAGCCTAGCTCACAGCAACCTCAAACTCCTGGGCTCAAGCGATCCTTCTGCCTCAGCCTCCTGAGTAGCTGGGACTACAGGCATGCGCCACTGTGCCAGGCTAATTTTTTCTATTTTTAGTTGTTTGGCTAATTTCTTTCCATTTTTAGTAGAGACGGGGTCTCGCTCTTGCTCAGGCTGGTCTCAAACTCCTGAGCTCAAACAATCCGCCCGCCTCGGCCTCCCAGAGCGCTAGGATTACAGGCGTGAGCCACCGCGACCGGCTGCAATTCTCTTTTGAGAAAGTTTCAGCATCTTCCCATATGTTCAAGTTCTACTTGTATTTCCTTTGCCCACTTTTCTATTGGGTTGCTAGTCTTTTATTAATACATTTGCAGAAGTTTTTTATGTATTAAGATGATATTGGTTTATTTACTGATTCAGGTTGTATTTTTCCACCTGTATTCCATTTCCTTTTGACCTTTTGGTAATTTGGTTTATTTTCTGGATTTTGTGATATAGTTTCGAAGGTTTCCAATTTTCCCAGTTGTAAGAGAATTCTTCCATGTTTTCTTCAGATGTTACTGGATTCATTGTATTTCCATAGTTAACCCATTTCAAATTTATTCTGGTGTACTATGTGAGGTATGATGCCAATATATTTTTTTTAATAATCAGATGGCTACCCAGTTATCCCAACATCATTTATTGACTAGTCCATCTTCTCTCCATTGATTTGAGATGCCAACTTCATTATTTAGTAAAGACTTAAATGTATTTTGGTTATTTCTGGATTTCTATGCTGTTCCATTGATCTTTACTGTCTTTTCAAGAGTTAGTATCTCCCAGTTTAAATACAGAGGCTTCAGAGTGCACTTTAATACCTGGTATGACCAGTACCCTATCCTTGTTCTTATTAAGTGTTTTTCTGGACACTATTTGTTTGTTTTTGTTTGTCCATAGGAACTCTGGAATCACCTTGTCTAGTTCTGGAAAAATGTATTTTTTCATTAAGATGGAACTGCTTTATAAATGAAAGAATATTTATATCTTTATGTTGTAGAGTACATTTATTAAGGAACACAACAATATGCCTTTCCTTCAGGAGAGTTCTAAAGTTTTGTCATATAGGTCTTCTGCATTTTATTCAGTAAAACTTCTATGTGAGAGATTAACAAATGAAGAGAATTATCTTTGTTTTGGGATTCTTTCAGATTCAAATCAGATACACTAGCTCACATGTTGTCAAAAGTTCAAATGGTTTCACCTCATCTCAGCAAAGTCTATGCATCCCTAGCAAGTTTGTTCATCTGCTCCACCTCCAACTTTAGCAACTGGTCCTAGGTATGAAAGCATTCTCTAGTTTTTGCTCACCTAGCAAGGTCCTATTCTTCTGGAATATACCACCTTTAGATTTCATTTTATCCACAGCTCTTTGAGTCTTTAAAGGTTTTAAAAAAATTATGTGATTTCTTATTAAAGTTATAATGAATGTTTTTTATATTGTTCTATATCAGCTTGGCGGTCTTAATTATTTAGTTGAAAATATATTCTAATTTTCATTTTGGCTTCTTTTTTGACCTTTGGATACAGAAATTTTTAAATTCCCTAACACGGGGGTTTTCTAGGTAATTTTGTTACCAATTTCAAGCTTAATTGCATGGCAGTCAAAGAACATATTCTCCATGATTTCAGTCTTTGACTTTTACTGAGATTTGCTTTATATGTTGAAATTTTGTGAAAGCTGTGTGTTGGAAAAAATATATATTCTGAGATACTAAGTGCAGTATTCTACATACAGTCATACTTTGGCATATATGAGGGATTGGTTCCAGGATCCACATGTATAACAAAATCCACACATACTCAAGTCCTCGAGTCGGCCCTGTGGAACCCACATATAATATACACATGAAAAGTCGGCCCTCTGTATACACAGGTCTCACATCCTGGGAATACTGTATTTTTCATATAGTTTGTTTGAAAAAAAAAAAATCCCTATATAAGTGGACCAGTGCAGTTCAAATCTGTTTATGTTTAAGGGTCAATCGTATATCCATTAGGTCAAGTTTGTTAATTGTATTTGAATATTTTATAGTTCCTACTGATTTTTATCTGCTTTTTAAAACAGCTATTAAGTTGTCCTTTGCTAATAATTTGTCTTTTTAAAAGCTTCTTTTTGTCTTTGTTTCTCTGCAGCTTTATTATATAAGTCTAGCTGTAGACTTCTTTTTATTTATTTTTTGTTGTGGTTCTTAACCATGTGGAGTTCTTCATTTTTGGAAAATCTTAGTCATGATCTCCTAAATATTGTGGTGATATGTTTTATATCCTTTATTTTGATGACATAATAGGTGATAATTACAGATTTCTTGATATACAACAATTGAGTTATCCCTGGAATACTATTTAATCATGGTGTATCATTGTGTTGATGTCTTCTGGATACTTATTATTTCATTCAAAATTTTTACATATATTTCAAAAATAAGGGATGTCAACATTTTTTGAAACCATATTGGGTTTTTGGTTTTAAAGTTATGCTGGATTTATAAGTTGAAAGAGGAGCTTTCTATAATGTCTTCAATGGGCTGTAATAGTTTTAGTAATGAAAGTAGGGACTTTGTCTTGTTCAATTGCTGCTGTGTGCCCAGCAACTAGGCTAAGAGCTGACAGGGGTTATTAGACAGTCAGTATTGGTTGAATGTATAGCTAGTTGCTTTCTAGTTGTTACATCTGTTCCTCATTTCTATTTTTTCAAATCTTTTCTGACTGCTTTAGGATTAAGTGATTTTTATAATTCCATTTCATTCTTACTAGTGGCTTATTAGTTATATCACTATTTATATTAGGAATATCGCCATGTATGCCATTTTACACGTATTGCAAGAAGCTTGCAGCAGTATGTTCCCTCCCATCCATTTTGCCATTATTGTATATTTTACTAATGTTATAATCCCCAAAGTACATTGTTACTATTTTGGCTTTTGACTGTCAATTAAGTTTTATAGCAACTAAGAAAAGCGTCTTTTATATTTACTTCCATTTTTACCTTTCCAGAGGAATTTTTCGTAGAAGATCTACATATGTCCAGTATATTTCTTCTGCCTGAGCAACTTCCTTTAAGATTTGTTGCAGTGGAGCTATGCTGGCAACAAATTCTCTGAGATTTTGTTGGTTTTAAAAATTATGGGTGAAATGTTTATATTTTCTTATGAGTTTAAAGTTATCTGTCATCTATAGTTATGTCCTCTTTTTATTATTAATATTCATTTATGAGTTACTATTAAAAAATTTTTTCCATTTTCTTAGTCTTTTCAAGGATACACTTTGGAGGGATAATCACCTCTTTCTGAAAAATTTTATATTTTTAACATTTTGCTTTTCTTTATCCTGGTTTCTTTGGATTATCTCTTTCATTTTCTACTTATTTATTTTCAATTTTTATTATTTTTAACAGTAAGCATATTAAAGTTATAATATACTAAGTATAATTCTCTTACGTATGATATTAACAGGGACGATAATTTTTTAAGACAAGAGTATGCCATCCTCCTCATTTGCCAGAAAATTAATAAACTTTTCTTTCCTTTTCCTCGAAAAAAAGTATGATATTAAACCCTCACAAACTTTGATATTAATTGTGTTACTGTTGAGTTCTAAATCTTTTATAATTTTGAATGTGATTTTTGTCTCTAATCCTAGAGGTCTGGCTCTACTTTCAGAAATATGGTTGTACTTTGGGTTATTTCATTTATGTATAATTTAATTTTATTAGGTCAGAAAATATGACTTGTGTGATATTAATGTTTGGAATTTTGGGGAACTTCCCCTTTGGTCCCAGTAGCTACTACAATTGCGTTGTGCAAATCTACTATAACTTCATCAATTTTTGTTCCGCTTAATTCAACACATCCTTGCTAGAAAAGTAAGCCTTAAAAAAACCTTGTACTGAGAACACTTATCATATCTGGTTGGCACAACTAGAGAATTCTCATACATTGTTAGTGGGGGTGTAAAATGCTGTGAACCTTTTGAAAAACTGTTCCAAGATTTCATTTCTAGGAAGTTAAAGAACAGGCAAAACTAATCTTTTATCTCTGAAACAGGGTGCTGTTAGACTAGGAACTTTCTAGAGTGATAGAAATGTTCTGCTTCTTGATCTGTGGGTGGTGGTTATGTTAATGTGTGTGTGTGTGTGTGAAAAAGAGAGAATTCACCAAACTTTATACTTATTTACTTTGCATATTTAAAAAATCCTTGTTTTAGGATCATATTATCTCAGTTTTCCTTTGTAATTCTTCCAGTTTCTGCATTGTTTATTTTTAGTAAATACAAACTCATTCTTGTATCTTTTGGCATTTTTATTCTTTATATTATTATATGGCAGCCTTCTTCATCCTATTAAAACCGTCTGCCTCAGACTATATATTGTCCTTCTATATTGCCACACTAGCTTCCTCCCTCCTTCTCTCCCTCCCTCCCTTCCTTTACACTTTCTAATATGTTTGTAAGAACTCTTTGTTTTGTTGGACTTCAGGTACACAGATACAGAATCAGAATAATCACAATTCTTGGTTCATGACACATTGTTATTGTTGGGAATGACCCTCTTTTATGTAATTATTTAAATTTTACACTAAAATGAAAACCAGGAACTCACTACCCAATGCAAGAAATGAAACCTTATGAATATCTTTCATTTACCTAGGTAATTTAATTTTGATTATTTTTGAACTTGATCATCTCATATATTTCCCCTTAGGAATTGTTTTTTTCTTTCAACATTTATAAAACTAGGATTCATTTATGTTATTGACTAAAACTAAGTTCATTCTTTTTCATTGCTATTTAAAATTCATCCTATGAATTTTTCACTGTCCTGTTAATGGGCACTGGGTCCTTTCTATTTGGGAGGGGTGGATTTTATGAGCAGTTCTACTATGGACATTTTTGAAAATGGCTCTTGATGCATGAGTGCAAGAGTTTCTCTTGAGTTTGTGCTTAGTAGTGTAATTCCTAAATAGTAGAGTATGTGTAAATTTACAAGATAATGTGGAATCACTTCCATAAATGGTTACACCAATTTACATCCTCACCAGCTCTTTCAAAATAGCTGTGTAGTGTCATCTATGTTGTGAAATTTTTTTATAGCCTTGTTGTCAAAACTGACTGTTTATGGTATATTTGCAATATGAAAATTTTTAATTTTTATAGTATCAATTATGACTACATTTTATTTATAGATCCTGGGATTTCCCTTGATTCTGTTTATATAAGGTTCTCCCAGCTTCGATATTCTCCTGAAAAATTTTTTCTTTTTACTGTTAAGTCTTGTATGCAATTGGAATTTATTTTTTGTATATGGTATAAGAGAGGATTCCACTTTTATTTTCTCCTAGGAGGATAGCTTTTATGCTATATTACTCCATATAAATGTTGAGTTTTTTTTTTTATTTCAGCATATTATGAGGGTACAGATGTTTAGGTTACATATGTTGCCCTTGCCCCCCCAATTGAGATATTTTTACAATTAAAACTGGACTCCATTTGGAGTCCAATAAGAATTGCATTAAATTTTTAAATTAATTTGGGGAGAATTGATATTGTGCAATTAAGTCTTATAAACTAGATCTATTTATGTCATCAATAAGATGTGAGAGTGGTTCTTGATACAGGTTCTATGTTTTTCTTCTTTTCATTTATTGTTACTATAAAGTTAATAATATTATAAATTTCTTCTTGTTTTATTACTAATACAACTAAGTTCAAGATATTAAATAACGATGGTGATAGCAAGCATATATGTCCACTTCCTGATTTTAATTAAATTAGAAATATTTCTTAATTTATAATAATTATTGTTAGCTATTTGGGAAATAAATGTTTTTATTAGAATTAAGTAGTTCCTTCTACAATTACTTGACTTAGTCTATTCATTAGGAATAGTTTTGGAAATTTTAATTTATTGATATAATTTTTTTATTTTGTTGATATAATGGATATTTTTGTCAGTTTTCCTGATATTGAACTAATGTTGCATTTTTGGCAGACAGGTCCTTTTGAATTTTTTCTTTTGCTACATTGATGGATTCCATTTGCTAATATTTTACGTAGTTTTTGTGCCTATATATACAAGTGTATTGGTCTACAATTTTTTCATCCCTCCCTTCCTTCCTTCCTTTCTCCCTCCTTCCTTCCCTTTCTTCCTTTTTCTTTGCCTACTTTTGGTATTAAAGTTGTGTTGGATTCAGAAAATGAATTGATGTAACTATCCATCTTTCTTTATGATAGGGGAGGGATACTGTTATGTGCATACAATATCATAATTTATCTTCTTTGTAGACTTTTTCTTTATTATAAAATTATTCCCCTCTTTATATTTATTAATGTCTTTAATCTTCACATATTTTTTATTTGATATTCATATTGTCACTCCAGTTTTCCTTTGATAGTTTGCATCCTTTTCATTTTTCTTTTTTTGAGATAGAATCTCATTCTGCTGCCTAGGCTAGAACACAGTGGCATGATCAAAGCTTGCTGCAACCTCTAACTCCTGGGCTCAAGCAATCCTCCTGGCATAGTCCCATGTAGATGGGACTACACGCATGTCCCACCACACCCGGCTAATTTTTTTTATTTTTTGTAGAGATAGGGTCTCACTATGTTGCTCAGGCTGGTCTTCAATTCCTGGCTTGAAGTGATCCTCCTGCCTCAGCCTCCCACAGTGCTGGGATTACAGGCGTGAGCCACCATACCTACCCCTGTATGCTTTTCTTTCCAAATTTTGTGTTACTCTTTAACTACAGTATGTAACTTTTATAAAAATAAGATTTCTGGAGTTCCTGTCATTTAATAGGCACATTTAATCCAATCACCTTGATTTTAATTAATGATTTAATTTAAATGATTTCTTAATTTTTGTGTTCCTATTTCCTATGTTTTTATTTCCCTTCATTTCATTTTTCTTTTTTATTGCCTCCTATTAGATTGGTGGCATTTTCTTAATTCTTCTTCTAGAATACTACTTTTTAGGAATTATACATTTGTTTATATTACTTTAATGCACAACCTTAAATTTTTTCATACATATTTAATATAGCCTAAAGTTAATCAGTATCCTTATCCTGAATATTTACAAGCACTGAGATAGTTTCAAACTCAAATCCCCTCCATTTTCATTCTTTTGTTGTCTAGTATTTTAATTTCACTTTGTTTTAAAAAAAAAAACAGACATTACTGCACTCTAGCCTAGGAAACAGAGCAAAACCCTGTCTCAAAAAAAAAAAAAAATTACTGGGAATCTTACAAGGCTTTTTTTGTTTTATGTTGGTTAGGTCTATTGATATTTACCGTATAACAAATTAAAACTGAGAACATTTTAAAATATTTATTTTCAAAGCTATGATAAACATATTATACTTTAACATATTTTTATGAAAAATAACTGTATTTTCCAAAACAAAAAAAATTAATACGAATGGCTATTTAATCCTTTTTAAAATACCTTAATGTCTGTAATAATAAAAGATAGATGAATAATCATCTCTGCTCCTGCATTCAAGCTGGCAGTAGTGTATGTATGATGTTTTGGTGGAAGCCTATGGGGAATAATACATCCACACACAGATATGTGCTTGGAAAAGGGTGAACATCATGGACCCCCTGAATAGGTCTTATGGAGCCCTAGGGGTCCTCAAAATATACCTTGAGTACCACTATTCTAAGCAAATTTTATTGTAAAATTAGTTTGAAAAATTCCTTATCTGGTAAATATGGAAGATAAGGGGAAAAATATAGTAGCAATATATCAAGGATATACAAAATTTTAAAAATACTTTACGTGGGTTAAATTTTCAAAGAAAGATCTGTTGGGAAAAAGAGGAAACATACTTCAGTAAACAGTATGTTCAATATTAGTTGAATATTCTACTTTCAATATACATGTTTCTAAACTTTTGAATATTCTCTTTATATTCCATTACAGATACATAAACAATTAAAGACTAAATGTAAAAAACCCTATATATGTCTATTTATTTATCAATATATTTATTGATTCTCATTTTTCATCACAGAAGGCTGAGTGGCTTGAATGTGCATGCTTCTTTAACAATGCAGCAAGTTCGCATAATCAAAGCTGAATTATATCATCATTCCACATTAAAAAACCTACATGTTTTAATTTATGTCAAATTCAAATTCATCTTTTAGTACTACAAATCTTTCATTCACCATCCCTGAAAGAAACAACATTCATTTGTATGTTTGGTTGTATGTTTTTTAGAAAGTGGTTTTTTCACTTTAAAGTTACTTGTATTTTTTATCATATATAATCTCTAAGAGTCAATACCTCAGGACTATGTTCTTCCATTTGCTGATTGCTGCACAGTGCCTAGTACAATACTATACACAAAAGAAAATGAAAATATTTTTTGAATCAGTAAATGAGCATGCAGTGATTTTCCGAAACCATATAATGAACATAATGTATGTTCAATCTGATATGTTAGAAAGCTCCTAAACAAACATAAGTACTATAAATCTTCATAGGTAAACTGTGCCCAGAGTTCAATAAAGTCCAAGGTCTATCAAAAAGACCCCTGGCTCTAGGGCTGATACGTCCTGCCTTGTGTTATGCTACTTGTCAGAGGCCCAGGAAAGAAAAGAAGTGAGTCGAGAGTGGAATTAGATGACTAGTGAAGGAAGGAAAGAGTTTCAAGAAGAAATGAGTGATACTCACTATTAAATGTGGTACAGAAGTAGTAAGAGGTCCAAAAAAAATTCCATTAAATTTAGCAATTAACTTCAGTGACTTCAGATATTAATAGACGGTAGTGGGATAGAATGATAAAGTAGAAAAGTGTCACATCACCTTGAGAAAGATGGCAGTTTGAGCATGACCCTATGGATTCTTCTTTCTTCCTATTCTGTATTCTAACCCTCGGGAAAGAAAGAAGAAACCAAGGGAGTTTAGATGCTAACATGATACTTGTTTCATGAATTCTCCTCCCTAGCATCAGAATACTGGTTTGGGGATAAACAGAGTCAATAGGTTTAAAGAGCCCAGGGAAAGAGGCAGTGCTCAGAAAGCATATTTGTCTTAAAATTCTTAATTTCTCTTTCAACAGACTTGTCTTATAAGTGAAGTGTAATGGACTATGGAGCATGTGCTGGGGATGTGAAGCCTTGGCTCATGCACAGTCCTGCCTCCTGCTTCCTTTCTGCCTCCTTGGGACAATTCTTTACCACCCATTCCTCCATGTTCTGGCCCTGTGGGTCCTGATCAGCCTTTGTTTCTGCCTTTGACTTGGGCAAGGGCCTAGGCTTAGGTGTGGGAATTGTCAGCAGTAGCTGTCCCATTTCTGATTGGCAGCACCACGGTGTAACTGACAGAGGACTCATCTTGGCAGGAGTAAGCCTCTTACCCATCCCCAATCCAGGCGTCTAGCATGTTCTAGTGCAGAGCCTGCAATACCCTTGGGGGTTGCTCCTCTGCTATGAGTTGAGAGGGTAGGCTCGTGAAGGGAAGATACATGGCTTAACACTTCAGACCCCACCACTGGCTGGGGCATGATGTATAGGTCGATTGAGAGGGGAAACCTGTCAGCTGGTGGGTTGTGCACATGCTGAATCACCAGGTGACTATGAGGGTCAGCACTTGGCCCACGAGTATTCCTGTGCCCAAGGGAGTATGACATTCAATTGCAAATAAAAAACACCATAGCAGGTAATGAAAGTGACTATGCGAGAAAGAAAAAGCTTTATATTTAATACCTTAATAGTATTTTCTCCCGCTTTTTGAGCTTCGCACTTTATTTTGCACTGGATCCCACAATGTAGCCAATTTTGGATACAGTGACACAGAAATGGCAGAACTGGATAGTATGGTAGTTACTCTAGGTACTAAGATTTTAGGGATTAAAAAATTTTAGCCACATATGATGAGAAAATTAGTAAACTGAGAGAAAGATTTAAAAATGTCTAGAATGAATCATAATGAGCCAAAAAGATGGAGAAATATGAAAAGATTTTAAGACTCAAGAAGGACAGAATGAAAAGGTGACATACATTCCTATTATAAAAATCTTCAAAGAAAAAAGAGAGAGAATGAGGGATAACTAGTATTTAAAAAGGTAATGACTGAATTTTCCAGAATTGAGGAAAGCCACCAATCTTCAGATTCAGGAACTACAAGAAATCACAAGTAAGACAAATAAAAAGAAATTTACAATAGTAAAACACCGAAGATAAAGGACAAGATCTTAAAACAGCCACAGAGAAAATACAGATTACCTAAAAAAGAAAAATTGTTAGAACAACAGTAGACTTCTCCACAGAAGCAGAAGCCAGAAGACAATAAATAAATTATTTAAAAACACTGGGAGAAAACAGCAACCAACCTAGAATTGTATTCCCAGAGAAACTATTTTTCCAGAGTGAGGATAAAATAAAGATATTTTCACAGGTCCAAATAGGAGAAATTTTATTTGTAAGAAATCTTCCCTAAAAGAACCTTTAAAAGATATACTTCAGGAAGAGAAAGTAATATGAGAAAGAATCTCTTAGATATAAGAAGCATTATTGAATGAAGAAATGGAAGGCCTGTGGATAAATCAAAATAAATACTGACTAAAAAAAATGTTCAATTTGAAGGATAATGAAACAACTGGAAAGCACCAAAATAATAAAGAAGAGTAAGCTATAAACCAGGAAGGGAATATTGGCAGGTAAAGTTACTTGTATTTTTTCAGTAAGAAGGTAAAGATATTTGTTAATTCCAAAGTTTGTAGCACCAATTACAATTGCATCGAAAACATAAAATACTTTAAAATAAATTTTTAAAAAGATGTATAAGACCTCTAATCTGAAATCTATAAAACACTGAGCAGATAAAGAAGATCCAAGTAAATGAAGAGATATATCATGTTCATGAATTAGAAGACTAAATATTGTTAAAATGTCAATTTTCTCCAACTTGATCAATAAATTCAATAGAATAACAATCAAAATGTCAGCATCCTTTTAGTAGAAATTAATAATCTAATGTTAAAATTTATCTAGAATTGCAAAGGACTTACTTAGAATAGCCAAAATCATTCTTAACAAGTAGAACAGAGCTAGAAGACTCACAGTGCCTGATTTTAAAACTTAATAACTGGAATAATCAAGAGTGTGTGGTATTGGCATTAATAATACATAAATTGAATGATAAAAGAGAGTCCAGACATAGACTCACAGAGACCCAGACATAGACAATTGACCTTACAGGGTCAACTGACTTTTTAAAAAATTATTATTTCAAAATATTAAGAGGGTACAAATGTTTTTCTTACATAGATACATTTTATAACGCTTAAGTCAGGGCTTTTTGTGTATCCATCACCCGAATAGTGCTCATTGTACTTGATAGGTAGGTTTTTACCCCTCTCCTCCTCCTGCTCTCCCCTTCTTGACTTCCAATGAGCTTTACATCTTTTTGTGTCCATGTGTGCCCATCAATTGACTTTTGACAAGGGTAATAAAGCTATTTGATAGGAAAAGAAGTCTTTTCAACAAATGATGCTGTAAAAAGTATTATATAAACATAAAGGGAAAAATAAAACTTTTTTTTTTTCAAAGAAAACTTTTGACCCATCCTTACACCATACATAAAAAATATATTGAAGTGAGTCGGAGATCAAATTTGCATTTCCAATCAAGATCTATCCGTAATTTTTATCCCCAAATTTTTCTTTGTCTATGTCTCAACTGGTTTGGAACCCATAGAGGAAAAGTTAATGATTGACATTTCTGAAACTGCCAACAAGGACAGAAGCCTGACAGTTTCATGAGTAGCAGAGACTTAATCCTTGCTTCTCATAAGACTCTGGGAAGGTGGTAGTAAATCAGAGAGGAATGACTCAATGTATGCTCCTTGCTGGGCTTGCTGAGACCTCATTATCAGGACTTGCAGTCTGGCTCAAGAGTTCCAATTCAAAAACTGCCTATAAACTGCAGAATCATCTGACTTTAAGAGACCATGTGGACTAGGACAATGAAACTATCCACAACAACTATGCTTTATTGAAGACATGAGTATTCTGATTGGTTCTGCCTGGGTCATGTGCCAATCCTCAACTAATAACTACAGCCAATGAAGTGTGAGTTTGGAGAGTTAATACCATAAAAATCATATGAAATTGACAATATTATCATAGAATAGGGAGCAATGGTATCCCCAAGAGAATGGATGTTAAGTGGATGAAAAGAAATAGGTACATTCCAGGCATTTGGAGGGCAGGAACCACATAAAACAGTTCTTTATATCCTACACAGTATTTGGAATACTTCCTTCACTATGATACTAAATAATATTCTGATTCATTAACACTTTTTTAACTTATTGAATGATTTTATAATGCAGTTAATTCTTTTTTTTTTAGATTTTCTGTCTCTTATATAATGCAGTTAATTATGTATTCTTGTACCAGTTTTTCCTTCTTAGTTATATTCATTCACTCTCATGTTAAAATGGGTTTAAAGAGCTATCTAATACAATGAGAGTGTTTTTGGAATGTTTAGAATAGAAACACAAGAGCCTTGTAGTGTGAAAAACAAGAGTCAAATCCAAATACTGTCTTTTAGTAACTTTGTATTTTTCTCAAAATTATTTAACATCCAAGCTCATGTTTTCTCATCTATAAAGAATTACACTTACATGGATATTATGAAAATTGAGAAAGATAATGTATATAAAAATATGAACACATATAAGTACCGCTAACCAATTGTACCACTAGAGCTCCAAAATACGAACATGTAGACAAAGTATTTATTCAAATAATGATTGCTGCTGTTATTTTTACTGTTTATTCTTCAGTTATTTCTTTGGCAATATATTTGGGAATATCTTGGTTGGTGAATGAAAGTTTGTATGGAAAGCATAATATAGATAATCCATTTGTGGTTAATTAAAAGTTGAAGCTAAATACTCTTTAAAAGCATTAATTACCTTTATATTCAACACTGCTTTACTTACATAGTTCTATAATGCCACATAAAGCAAGTATGAGAACTGTCCACGTATAAATAGCGTTCTTCTTCATCCTAAAAGAAAATGCAAAAGAATTATCATATATTAACTTTAAAGTAAATACAAATGTGGATATAGGCATAAAAGTCACAGAGGAACTAAGTTACTTATCTAATATTAGAGGAAGAAGAATAAATAAATTTCAGAATACAATTTTAAAATATACATATAATAACTAGTTCAATTCTTTAGCTACTCTCTGTAATTAAGAATTTACTATGAGCGACAAATTTAGAAGACATTTTGATGGCTTGCTATCCTTGTTTCTATTGTATTTGTCTTCCTCACTGAAATACAATTCAATTCATTTTCTCATTCATTGGTTCTCAACTTGGGTAATTTTGCTCCAGGACTGTGACAGTGCTTGGAGATGCTTTTGGTTGTTACAACTGAGTGCTTTTGAGTATATTTTAAAAGTCAGATGTATCTCCTCAGCTGGTTGTAGGATCTGATGACACTGTACATAAATGACAAAAATATTCCTACATATATGCATGTATGTGTATTTTTTACATAACATTACACATTTACATGAGCTTCTAATATAAATAAAAAGGAAAGGAGTCCTCTACTTCCTCATGAGTTGTGCTCTTGAAACTGATAAATGCTAATAGACTCAAAAAGACAAATTCAAATACTTGTTACTCTAGAGGGATTAAAAAATGAATTAATATTCATCCAGCCTCTGCCACATCACTCTGTCTACTTGTGCCTTGAAAATAAAGTTTTTTAATTAAAAAGAAGGCAAAAGCCCTAAGTAAAGGAAGGATTTGTCACATGGAGTCTCTTTAGCAGTAGCTTCAGACACACTTGTGTGGGAACATCAGCTGTGAGGTATGTGGCCAGTACTTTGTTACTAATTATTAAAGTGCCAATGTCTTAAAAATGCTTTACTTTGGTTTTGGGTTTTTGGCTCTTCTTTTTTTTGGTAAACTAGAGAAGATTCAACATCACTGTAGTTCACTTGCATTCACATGTTTTCTAGAACTGAAGAAAATGCAGTGGAATAAAAACAAATCTGCTAGAAATTGCTCTTGATCCTGGGTACTGGCATAGGAGTGTATGATATAAGACCCATTCACCTGAGAGTACTATTATCAATAAGGCGGTGGCTATGGACTTTTTTACCATACTTATTAATAAAAAGGCTAAGGTAAAAATTGTATACCATTTCATAATTTATAATTGACATGAGATATATCTAAAAATTGACATACCGACAGTAATTCAAAAATAGTTCTTGTTTATAGTTACAATTAATACTATCTTAAAGCAGGTTAAGTTAGGTTGAAAAGCTCAAAAGAATGGCAAAATAAAATGTAACAGAGATGACTATTCAAGAATTAATAACTTATCATTAAAATCAACTTACTGGGCCCGCAACAATTGGTTTTATAGCCTGAATACCAGGAGAAGAACAACGCAATTCTGTTGTGGGTGATCTAGTGTTTAAAAAAAATGGGGAAGAAGAAATAACTACAGATGCATATGAGATTAATAGAAATTTACCTTCTATTTTTTTTCATTTCAGCATATTATGGGGGTACAAATGTTTAGGTTACGTATATTGCCCTTGCCCCCCACCACCCTGCTCCTCCCTGAGTCAGAGCTTCAAGCTTGTCCATCCCCCAGACAGTGTGCATCACACTCATTATGTATGTATATACTCATCCCCTCCTCTCCCCTCCCATCTGCCTGACACCAGATGAATGGTATTCTTATATGTGCACTTAGGTGTTGATCAGTTAAAACCAATTTGATGGTGAGTACATGTGGTGCTTATTTTTCCATTCTTGGGATACTTCACTTAGTAGAATGGGTTCCAGCTCTATCCAGGATAATACAAGAGGTGCTAGATCACCATTGTTTTTTGTGGCTGAATAGTACTCCATGGTATACATATACCACATTTTATTAATCCACTCACATATTGATGGGCACTTGGGTTGTTTCCACATCTTTGCAATTGTGAATTGTGCTGCTATAAACATTCGAGTGCAGATGTCTTTTTTATAGAATGTCTTTTGTTCTTTTGGGTAGATGCCCAGTAATGGGATTGCTGGATCAAATGGTAGATCTACTTATATCTCTTTGAGGTATCTCCATATTGCTTTCCACCATTCTATTTTTTAAGCCTAAAAATTTCCATTATATGCTGATAAGAGAAATTTTTAAATATAACAATATTTTACTTCTAATCCTAGTTCAAAGTGATTTTTGTCTTTCTTTTCATATCTATTTAATGGAAGGAAATTTATATCAAATCACAGCCTTGAATCTAAATGTCCACACTATGTGAATGCTCTTCTGCTTGTAAATATACACATACATTGATATTCATGGCAAAAATCTTACCTTTTATCTTGCATAGAACAAGTTTCTGGCACACTCCACTCAGAAAATGATGTTCCTTCATACTCTAACTTAATCTAAAAAAGAAAGTAAGAGTTCAAACAAAAAATATGCTTCAAAATTTTCTCCTCAGTGTTCAGTTGTAGGGTTCAATATTCTGAGTCCTTATTATTCAAAAAAAAGAATCACTAAAATTCAATTCCTTTGAAATTGTACAAAGTAATATGACAAACAAAAAGTAAATTAACCCTTCTAGGATACTTCAGTAGTCTTTCAAAAAACTATAAGCCTTTAATTTTATTTTACTTCAAAAATAATCTATAATATGTTAGACTTTAAAGATAAAGGAAAATCTTTAGGCCTCCCAACAAAAGATCAAATAAGATACAATAGTATCAGACTTCTCAAAAGCAACATATAAAGCAAAGTAATAAGGAAGTATCTTTTAAAAATAAATTCAAGAAAATAAAGTATGATCCAACGATTTTATTTCCTGCCAAAAAAACATTTTTAATAGCAAGAATTTAGGGACCTGCCCCCATGACCCAAACATCTCCCATTAGGCCCCCACTTCTAACATTGGGGATCAAATATTAACATGAGGTTTTTTGGGTACAGGAGGAATATCCAAACTATATTGGATTGGATATTGTTGCCCAGGGAATACGTGGAAATCAAATGATACATTGAAAACACAGGATATGGAGCAACAGCAACTCTCATTCATTGCTGATGGGAATGCAAAATGGTACAGACACTTTGAAAGTTTGGCAGTTTCCAACAACACATACTCTTGCCATATAATCTAGTAATTTTGCTCCTTGGTATTTTCCCAAATGAGTTGAAAACTTATGTCTACACAAAAACCTGCACCTGAATGGTTACAGAAGCTTTATCCATAATTGCCAAAACTTGGAAGCAACCAAGCTGTCTTTCACTATGTGAATGGATAAATTAACTGTGGCACATCCAGACAATGGAATATTGCTCAGCACTAAAATGAAATGAGCTATCAAGCCATATCAATATGCATACGGAGGATCCTTAAATGCTAAGTGAAAAAAGCCAATTTGAAAAGGCTACATATGGTATGATTCCAACTATATGACATTCTGGAAAAGGCAAAACTATGGAGAAAGTATTTAATAAAAAGATCAGTGGTTTCCAGGGGATCAGTGGTTGCCAGGGGCTGGGGGAAGGGAGGGTTGAAAGGGCAGAGCAAAGGATTTTTTGGGCAGTGAGACTATCCTATATGATACTGTAATGGTGGAAACATGTGATTAAACATCTGTCCAAACACATAGAATGTACAACACAAAGAGTGAACCCTAATGTAAACTACTGGAGTTTAGTTAATAATGATGTATTAATATTGGCTTATCAACTGTAACAAATGTAACACACTAATGCAAGATGTTAATAATAGGGGAAACTGGGGAGGTTTTATGGGAGCTCTCTATACGGTCTACCCATTTTTATGTAAATTTAAAACTGCTCTAAAAAATAAAGTCTATTAACTATAAAAAAATTTTAAAAAGGCCGGGCGCGGTGGCTCACGCCTGTAATCCGAGCTCTCTGGGAGGCCGAGGTGGGTGGATTGTTTGAGCTCAGGAGTTCGAAACCAGCCTGAGCAAGAGCGAGACCCCGTCTCTACTAAAATTAGAAAGAAATTAATTGGACAACTAAAAATATATAGAAAAAATTAGCCGGGTATGGTGGCGCATGCCTGTAGTCCCAGCTACTTGGGAGGCTGAGGCAGGAGGATTGCTTGAGCCCAGGAGTTTGAGGTTGCTGTGAGCTAGGCTGACGCCACGGCACTCTAGCCCGGGCAACACAGTGAGACTCTGTCTCAAAAAAAAAAAAAAAAAAATTTAAAAAATATAAAGTAATGGGCGAAGGTACAAGAGGCAAATGGTCCTGTTAAAAGGAATCAATATACAAGCAGGGATTGTAAGCCTGGTATTAGATAAAATAGAATTCAAACCAAATGTATTAAAGATGTAAAACAATGGGACCTCTCTTATGTTCCTCGTGGTAATGTACCATTTGGCACAGTTATTTCAGAAAATATTCTGTAGTTTCTCATTTGATGTAAATACATGTCCTTACCTTCTAACACAGTAATCCCATTCCTAGGTATTTAACCAAGAGAAATAAAAACATATGTCCCCACGTACGTACATGAATATTTGCAGTTTTATTTGACATAGCTTCAAACTGGAAATAATCCAAATGCCCATCAGTAAGTGAATGTACTAATTGTGATATGTGAATGTGAAAGAATACTACTCAGCAATAAAAAGGAATAAAGTTCTTACATATGCAACATTATGGATCAATCTGAAAGCACTAAGCAAGTGAAAGAAAGTTTTCAAAAAAGCTACACACTGTATGATTTCATTTACATGACTATTCAGTAAATGCAAAACTATAGGAACAGGAAACAGATTAGTGGATGCCAACAGTTGAGGGCAAGGAGGGTACGGCATGACTGCAAAGCGCATGATGGAACTTTTTGGAGTGATATATTCTATATCTTCATTATTGTAGTGATTATGCCACAATATGCATTGTCAAAACTCATCAAACTATGTGCTTTAACAGAGTAAATTTTATTGTATGTAAATAATTCAATAAACCTACCTTTCACAGAAAGAACTAAAGAAATATATAATCATAATAAATAAACTTTATCTGGATCCCAATTTACATAAACAAACAAAAAATGACATTTATAAGAACACTGGTAATTTGAATACTGATTAGATATTTGATGATATTAAGGAATTATTATTAATCTTTAGGTGTGCTAATTAGTATTATAGTTATGGTTTTTCTAAAACAACTTTATTGAAATATAACTCACATACCATACAATTCACCAATTTAAAGTGTACAATTCAATGGTTTTTAGTATCTTCATATAGTTCTGCAACCATTGCCACAATCAATTTTAGAATATTTTCAATATTTCACAAAAAACCCCCACACTATTTGGAAGTCACCACTTAACTCCCACTTCCCAGCTCTAGGCATCTACTAACTTTTTTGTCTCCATACAAGCATTTCCCTCCGGACATTTCATATGAATGAAATCATACAATATATGGTTCTTTGGGAAAGTCTTCTTGCACTTAGTATAATGTTTTTATTGATGTTGTAGTATGTAGCATGTATCAGTACTTCATTTCTACTGACAAATAATATTCCATTATATGAATATACTACATTTTATTTGTCCACTGATAGACATTTCAGTCGTTTCCACTTTGGGGCTATTATGAATAATGCTTCTATGAACATTCATGTGTGAGTTTTTGTGTGGGCATGTTTTCATTTCTCTTGGATATATACCTAGAAGTAAAATTTGTGGACCATATTGGTAAATTATGTTTAACTGTTTGAAGAACTACCAAGACTGTTTTCAAAGTGGCTGTACCATTTGACATTTGACAGCAATCTAAGTGTTGCAATTTTTCCACATCCTAGCACTTGCTATCAGCCGTCTTTTTGATTATAGCCATCTGAGAGTGTGTGAACCGGATCTCATTATGGTCTTGATTTCCATTTCCCTGATGAAGAGTTTATGTATTGGCCATTTGAATATCTTCTTTGGAGAAATGTCTACTCAGATCTTTTGCCTATCTTAAAAATGGATTGTTTGTCTTTTTATTACTAAATTATAATAGTTGTTTATATATTCTAAATACAAGTTCTTTACCAGATGTATGATTTCTAAAATTTTTTTCCACTTTCTTGATGATGTCCTTAGAAACACGAAAGATTTTAATTTGAATGATGTCCAATTTATCTATTTCTTTTGCTTTTGGTGTTATATCTGAGAAACCATTGCCTAATCCAAGGCCACAAATATTTTTCCCTATATATTCTTCTATGAGTTTTATAGTTTTAGCTCTTATATTTAGATCTTTGATCCATTTTGAGTTAATTTTTTAATGTGGTCTGAGGTAGGGGTCCACCTTCATTCTTTTTCATGTGGATATCTAGTTGTTTCAGCACCATTTATTGAAAAGACTGTTTCCCATTGAAATTTTCTTGGCGTTTTTGTCAAAAATCAGTTGACCGTAAACATGAGGTTTTATTTCTGGATCCTCAATTCTATTTCACTGATCTATAATCCTACCCTTATGTCAGTACCATACTATCTCAATTACTGCAGCTTTGAAGTAAGCTTTGAAATCAGAAACCGTGAGTCCTACAACTTTTTCTGTTTCAAGACTGTTTGTCTATTCTGGTACTCTTAAATTTTCATATGAAATTCTCTATGAACTTCCATATGAAACTGTTAAACTCATTTATTAGTTCTAATAGTTTTGTAATGGATTCCTTGGGCTTTCTATATAAAAGATTATGTCATCTGCACATAGAGGTAGTTTATCTTTTCCTTTCCAAAGTGGATGCCTTTTAATTCATTTTCTTGCCTAATTGCCATGGCTGTGGTCATTTTTTTTTTAAAAAAGGTCTTATCATTTAAAGATACACACTAAAGTATTTATGGATGAAAGAATATGTCTGGGATAGTTTCAGAATAATACAAGAGGAGAGAAAGAATGGCCATGAGTTGGTAATACTGAAGCTGGGTGATGGGTGCACAGGGACATATTAATCTCTATACTGTTGTGTATGTCTAAATTATACTAATTTCTATACTTCTGAATATATTTAAATGTTTCCATAATAAAATGTTTTAAAAATGTAAGTTCAAAACAGAGAATAAGTTCTATGGAAATTACTAAGCTTATGTATAAACCTATATAATGATGAGCTTCAATGTAGTTAAGTACCTACAGAATGTTTCCACTATACTTACCAACTTACAGCGTTTTAAGTGATTTGGGGGTATTTAAACAGAAAACTGACGTACCATTTCAATTCATGTAGAGTGGAGACGAATTTTTTTTAATGCTTTCCATGAAGAAGAATCCTGGGAAGTTTAATCCCTAAAGGGTCTTCTGTACATTCAATATTTCTTTCTTAATATGGTTTTCAAGCAAGCTGCAATACCATTGGTTCTATCATCTTACACTGTTGCCTTTTGGGTCTATAGTTTGAGTGACAATACATCCTCAATTGTCTAGATCAGTGGTCTCCAACTTTTTTGGCACCAGGGACCAGTTTCATGGAAGACAATTTTTCCAAGGATCGGGGTGGGGGATGGTTTCAGGATGATTCAAGCACATTGCATTTATTGTGCAGTCAAACCTCTCTGCTAATGATAACCTGTATTTGCAGCCGCTCCCCAGTGCTAGCGTCATCACCTCAACTCCAACTCAGATCGTCAGGCATTAGATACTCACAAGGAGCATGCAACCTAGATCCCTCCCATGTGCAGTTTACAGTAGGGTTCACGCTCCTATGAGGATCTAATGCCATGGCTGATCTGACAGAAGGCAGAGCTTATGCGGTAAGGCGACTGATGGGGAAGGCTCTAAGTACAGATGAAGCTGAGCTTGCTGGCCCGCTGCTAACCTCCTGCTGTGCAGCCAGGTTCCTAACAGGCCATGGACCAGTACTGGTCCAAGGCCAGAGAGTTGGGGACCACAAGTCTAGATAGTTCCAATTTATACCTGGTGTATAATTATTAATAGCACCCACATTCTCAATAGTTTAGACAATATATATGGTAATTCTATCTATAACACTATTTTGTGAATATTAATAAATCACAAAAACACTCAAAACAACACTCTTTTTGGTACACACATATTTAGGGACATGTGTTGAAGAGGGGAACTATTAATATATTAGGATGATGAATGTGGTGAAGGAAATGAAATAGAAATAATGACACTGAGCTGTAAAACTGAGTATGATGAACTCTGCTCTCAGGTTCAAAAAATTTAATATTTAACTATGGTTTTCAAAAAAATTCAATACTTACTGTACTTCTAGTACTAAAAATGTTATAATTTGGGCTGTTACTGTAATACCTGTGGAGGAAAAAGACAAATATGAATGTTAAAACTAATTTCTTCTCCAAATATGAGAGATTCTATTAATGGTCAGGGCATACCTGGGCTCCTAAGAGCTTTACCTTTCTGCCTAAGTCCCTTCCTGGAAAGTAAACTCAGGGCTAAAATTTGGTTTATCAGTGACCTCTATCCATCTTTCTAGGTGTGTTAGGGTTTGCTCAGTATCTGAAGACAAGAAAATGAGATGAGAAGTAAATACTCATCTTTTTACTCTTGTTTTGGTATGCTGAAAACAGTTGAAGAATACTGGCTCTAACTCCTTCACTTACAAACTGAGTTAAAATAAGAATAATGAAGACTGGAATTTCGAAAACCAGTATTTCTTAAACACTGAAATAAAGAGCAAATTTCTGTCAGTCCTTGTTCATCACCACTTTTGTACAATTATCCAACGTACTTTAATTTCTGTCTATATGATCCATCTAAAGTAGCACTCACTATCCAACAGAAATATAATACAAGCGACCTATGTAATTACAAATTTTCTAGTAGGCACCAAAAGTGTGAGAATAAACAGGTGAAATGAAATTAACTTTAATAATGTATTTTATTCAACATTTAATCTGTATAAAATAATTATCAGCTTATGTCAGATGCCTTAGAGTATGACGTATCCAAGACCAACTGCTGGATAGGTATAGGAGGATAAGTAGGTAAGGGATTTGAGAGAAAACGGTTTACCCAAAGAACGTATTCTATTAACATACGCTGGGTAGAGAGAGGAAAGTGAAGTCAAACAGGGACTTATCTGTTGGGAAATGAAGGAAGGGGTAAAGGTCAAGAATGCTCTTAAATATTGAGGACGTGGTAGAATGGGAATACATGAAGACAAAACAGAAAAGATACATTCTCGTGTATCTATATCATAGCATTTAAGCCTCACAACCACCCCAGTAGACAGATTTTATTATTTCCATTTCATAGAGAAGAAATGTTAGAGAGTAATCATTATTTCTTATAGCAAAAACAGAATATTCGTGGAATGTGATTTTCTGGTTAACCATCTGTGTTTTAACTTACGTGGAAAATCTAAAATATTTTGATACACCTTCCAGTGCAGCAGTTATCAAATACTGAACAAAAATCAAACTTGCATTGACTCTCAGAACTTTCTCTCTCAGAATTTTAAACGTTTTCATTCCCCAGATCAACTCACTTTATACAGGAATTATATTTCCTCACACTTGTGCAGTGTTTACATTTTACAAAGCACTTTCTCACAAATCACTCAACTTCAATTACCTAACAGAAACCACCAAGGACCTAGCTATCCCAGAAAAGTGCCTCCTCCGTGCCAATCTCTAGTGACGACCTTTTGGTTTTCATTTGCTCCTCTCTTTGGCAGAAGCAAGGGTGCAGTAAGGCGAAATGAGTTTAAGAATTCAGAGGGGCTCAGTCGTTCAGAGGACAGCAGTGTGAGGGCACCACGACCCTACTGCGGGAACTCAACAGAGTAGCAAAGGGCTAACAGCATCCCCTCATTTTCCGCCCTCAGTTTTCATTTTCATGGAAAACTCGGGTGGGAGGAGCGGGACGCTGGTGCTGGTGTTTGGGGAGCGGAGGAGACGAGGCGGTGCTCGGCGAGGGCCAGTGGCCCCAGGACGCTGGCGGTGGGGAGGCGGGAATAGGGCCCTGCCTGCCCGGCTCCAGAGGCGACCCCTGCCCGCGACTGGTGTCTCTACCTCCACAGCGCCAAGCTGCAGCAGCTCAGCCACGAAAGGAGCACCCCCACTCCCGGGACAGACATGGCGCCGGCTCCGCTTCCGCCCAACAGCCTCCGCCGCGCCCGCCGGTGACTCGCGCGCTCCGCAGGGCGTCGGCCCGCAGGCGCTTAGGCCCCGGGGCTGCTGGGCGGGGTCGGCCTGAGCGCGGGCGAGGAAACTGTGCGCGCGCGCTTGTGTGTGTGAGGGAGTGTGTGCGCGCGTGCGGGTGCTCGTGTGTGAGGGAGTGCGTGCGCGCGCGCGCTGGGCTCCCCCAGGGGCCTGAAAGTTAGAAGCTGGAGTGTGAAAATATAAAACAGATTTTAGGAACGGCAGAACAAACCGTGCTTTCCTCGAGTGACATAGCAAAAACCCTTCGAAAAATCTGAGCTGCCTGAATAAAGGTGATGCTTTTAGGTTTATCTTTTAGCCCCAATCTTCGTATGACTGTGTGTAGACATTGCAATAGCAAATAACGTTGTCTGGAAGTGCTTTCCCGGGAGCAGGCACGCCATAAATGATTTTTTAAGAATTGAACAGAAATGAATAGGAACGTGTGCTTATTGAGTTTATCTACTATCTGCCCAACACTACCTTGGGCACTAGAGTATAAAATATGACCGCATTCTTGCTTACAAATGGTTTGTGATAAAGTCAAGATAAACAAACACCAGTTATATAGCATTATAATTTACTTACTTATTGATAGACCAAATAATTGGAATCCTTGTAGGCTGCAATTGTATCTTTATTCCTCCTATGTTATCAGTCCCAGTACAGCCTTAGGTTATAGTGAATTCTCAGATGTTTACTTATGTAACACATTGAATAGAAATAATAAAATACTAAAATGCGCTCCAGGGACCATTAGGGAACATAACAGTATATACGATTTGGGAGACACATATAATGTGATTCTATTCCCACTTTTTTCCGAAGCAACTTTTATTACAATTAGACGTCACAGTTATAGTAATCTGTATTGCGGTCGGAAGAGCACTACATCAACAGTAGGTGTACTCCATAGTCTAGCCACAGTTGAAACACTAAGAGGAGTGGAACATACCGGAAGGGCATGGGCTCTGGACTCAGGCTGTCTAGGTACTGATTCAAGCCTCCCTAGAGCAAGTTACCTCGATCTTAAATCCTGTAAAATAAAGACAAGACAGGATCACCTACCTCATACGGTGTGGGGATTAAAAACCCAAGTGCATTACTGTATCCGCATATATGTACTATATGACATAGGTAATTCGCTCCTCTCTAAGCCTTTGTGTAAATATTTAAATGAGAAGGGTTAAGATTCTACTTGAGCTATAGTTTTTCAGGTCTAACGTCCTGTACCTTATTGCCGTCCTTTTGAGTTTGTCTTTTTTGATCCCTGTTCCTATATCTACTACTTCTAGATCTTTAATTTCCAATTCTAAACTTATACGTTCAAATTCCAACCTGTTTGTATTTTCAAATTCCACACTTTGTATTTTGGACACGCTATCTCATTCCTCAATAAAAATAAATCTTAAAAAAATTTTACAAAACGAACGCTTAAGAGTCAAACCTGCAGATGGCCGCCTCAGTAGCACGAGAATACGTCCCCACAGCCGAGGCGTTGCATGCCGGGAGTTGTAGTCCGACGCTCGGCACGCAGCTCCGCGCCCTCCAGTTTGAAAGCTGGAGGAAGACCGAGTAGGCGGGACGTTGAGGGCCAAGCGCGCTCAAAGCCCCGCCCCTGCCCTTTTCCGCTCTCTAAGTTCGTACAAGAGTGGCGCGCCTCGCCGCGGAAGGGGCGTGGCCTCGGTCTAGGGTGGCGGCGGTTGCAGCCACCAAGGCTTCCTCCTGCGAGCGGTGCTGCAGAGGCCGGCCTGCGCGGGGCAGTCATGGTCCCCCCTTGAGTGGGCTGTGCGACTAGCAGGGCGGGGCCGGGCTGGAGGGTGGCGGCCCGGCGGGGACGGGGGCGGGGCCGGCCTCTGGCTCCTTCTTCCTCCGCATGTGGCTGGCGGCCGCAGAGCGGTTCAGTTCGCGCACTCTTCGCCGACGGTGTCTCCTTCAGGTTCTCCTAGCGTCACTGGAGCCATGTCGTTCGACGAGACCAACCCGGCGGCATCCTCCCTGCCCAACGGCGACTACGGCCGCCCTAGGGCGCGGCCCGGAGGAAACCGGGTGACGGTGGTGCTCGGCGCGCAGTGGGGCGACGAAGGCAAAGGGAAGGTGGTGGATCTGCTGGCGCAGGACGCCGATATCGTGTGCCGCTGCCAGGTGAGGCGACGGTGCCCTGACGGGGAGTGGGGCTGGGAGCTGGGGCTTCTGCCTTCTACTGCCCAACAACTCGGGCCCAGAACCGGGACCCACCGGCCAAAATGAGGTGTCACCTTGAGGTTTTCTTCTCTTGCTCCGAGCTGCGGCGACGTGGAGAAATGGCGGGAGGTCAGGAACCCCTAACCTGGGGTCTTGGGTGAAGCTTGGGGTGGTTTTGGAAGAAAATGCAGGATGATGGGGAGCCTTTGAGAGACGTGCGATGCCTGGGGAGTTGCAGTTTTCGGTCTGGGGATCGGCGCTCAGCCCCAGGACTAAGGCCAGGGTGGAGGTGGGATGCGGTCAGAGTTTGAGGAGCTACCGCCCGAGGCCTGCTCCCAACTCCCCTGGCTGCGGGCGGAGACCCAGCGCTGCCGCACGACCTGCCTGCCCATCACCCACCCACCCAGGGCGGCAAGGTGGGAGGGGATTGTTCCCAAATGCCCTGAAATCTAGACTCACCACTCCCCCACCTGCAGGCCCGTGGCATGCAGTGCTTTGCCTACTCCAGTCCATTTTGTTGACATCAGAACCCACCTTTGGGCTTAGTGTTTTAGAGCCCTGTTTATTTTTTTGTGTTTGTTTTGTGGTTTTGTTGTTGTTTTTTTTTGGTACCCCATACTCCGTAAATTAACATTAAGGGGAGATTACTTTCACTTGTTGGTCGGGGGGGGGGGGCGAAAAATGCCAGCTCTGTTAAAAAGAGTTAGGAAAGTAAATACATCGGCATCAAATCGGGTATTTAGAAATATTTACATTGTTATGGTCACATTGAAAGTGAACTTTCGGGAAATGGGTTGGTAATGTACTTCTTAATGGGAAACACGTGGTTTTCAGTGTACACTTTCTTCCTATTTGTCGTTTACTTTGAAGCAGCCTAGAGGGGAGGCCTTTGTAAAGACTCTCAGATAATAATCCCCAATTTCAGAATTCGAAATAGATGAGCAGTAACCACAGTCAAAAGAAAATGTATTATTTGAAGCTAACTGCTGTCTGTTAAGGTTGCAAGAATATTTCTTGTTGTTGAACATACATGGCACAATATGATGATGCCATGCTGTAGATGTTCAAAGTTAGTAGGCCCACTTGATTGGAAGCTTTTAACCTAAAATTGAGTATCATTTGAGCATGCAGAAACAGGAAAAACACGGGTATGTAAAAAGCCAAGCGCAAATATTCTCTGACTTTTCTTGGTTTTTTTGTTCTTTTAGCGTGCAGAAATCCACTCTGCCCCCATTTTTTGGCTAACATAGCTGTTATACCAATTGCCTTTAGTATAATCACCAGCACCAGCACTACCACCTCTCCCTCCCTCCCTTTCCATCCTATTCCTCCACCCCTCTGGCAACATACATACCGTACCTTACTTAATAGCACTCCCAAGTGCTATTAAGCAATGGCAACACCATTGAATTCTCACCCCACACTGCCTTAGGTGCTGCTCCAGAAGTCCATCTTTTACCTTCCTATTGTCTTAAAATCAGATCCGGCCTTGTGGTGGGGAAAGACAGATAAGAATACCTAACTTTTGCTGCCTAGAAGGGGAGAGAGGCTGATGCCTGTTTGTCCCCTTCACTCTGTCATTCTTGACATCCTCTTTTCTTACTTGGTTGAGCTACATTATGGATTGTAAGAAGATTTTGGGAACATAACCATTATGGCATTTATTCAATTGAAAAATATTAGAACTAGTTCGTCGATGGGAAACTATGTTACTGGGAAAGTAATCTTGAAGGAAGTCATGAACCAATCTGAACTGATGCCCTTGGAAAATTTAGAGAAGTGATTGAGAAGGACCCAAGTTTGGCTTTTAAATGTTAGCTGAAGATAGTAGCCAGGCAAATGAGGAGACTTTCCTCACCTGTAAGATTTTGACTTAATACCCTACCTTCCTTATAGAATCTTTATATTCTTCTAGTGCCTTTTAAGAGCGGATCATTAGGATTCTTCATTGGTCTTGTTAGTGAAAAGTAGATAAGTAACGAATAGATTTAAGCATATCTATTTTGTGATTCACCTTGGTAACTTTATATTTGGTCAGCCCTAGCAAGCTGACATCTACTTAATGAAGTTCTCCTAGGTTATAAAATTGAAGAATAAGGAATGTTGAAATTCTTAATGAGTGTATGTATATAGAGAGCTGGAAAAGTCAACATTGAGAAAGACATTTTGATCTTGGATTGCCTTCTTTGATGTTTCAAGTTTTTGTGTTATTAAAACTATGTCCTTTGTCAGAGTTTAATTTTTTTTTGTTTTTTGCCATATTCATGTCATGAACTTAAATTTTGTACAGCATTGTTTCTCCAGAAGTAGTATATCTGTAATGTATCCATATTTCAACAGTGGAATCAGAGAATTTTTCCCCATATAAAATGTGGTTTTAAAAAGAAAAACACATTGCATTTAACTATGTATCCTAATGTATAAAATGTCTCTTTGGAAAGAATAGATGCAAAGCTATTGGCATTTTCATTATTTTAGCACTTAAGGCCTATCTATGTCTTTCAGATTCAGGATTTATGAAGAATTTTCGTAGGTACTCTAGATCCATAAATAAATATGTAGGACTTGCATCAAAGGACAGCTGCTACTGATGACTTAATTTTAAATCCATATGTCTTTTAAGAAAAAGAAGAAATAAGTATAGGACCAACTCCAGACACAGGTCATTCATCCAGTAAACACAAACTGAGTATCAACAGGGGACCACTTAGCTCCAGAATCAAAAAGCTGAAAAAGGCAGGGGTTGTGCCCACAAGTTGCCCACAGTCTAGTAGACAACTGCTGTGTAAGCAAGTATTGCAAGGGTGGGTATGGGGAAGGAAACTAGTATAGGTTTTCAAGAGGTTATAGTACCAGGAAGACTCCTTTTTGGCAGCACAAAAGTAGTTTTGTTAGGAAGCCTATTACTGTTTGTTCCCTCAAATCTTCTCAAAGTAAAATACTATACTTCGTTTTCTTTATTTTATTGAGCAGAAACTACAGAGACATTTTAACTATAGCAGTTTATACTAGGCCTTAAGCAATTGCTTATTTATTGCTTTTGGAGAAAAAAAGTTTGGTGGTCTGGGTATGATGACAGGCATGAAGTTGCCTGTGATTAGGAAAGGCTAGAGAAGTATTCCATTTCTTTGTGTTTTTTTCAGGGTTTTGAAAATATTAACTAAAATTAATCATAAGGGAACCTATACTCTATCACTTGCTATGTGTATATACAAGCTTGCCATAAAAATAAACACAATAAAAAATGTCACTACTTTGTAGCTAGATGCTGGTATCTGCTGAGGGTCTGAAACCAGCCATTAGTAAGTGATAAAGAAGTGAAAAAGACATACCAGCAGCCAACTGAGACTTTTTCCTTGAAATAGAAAAGGTAAAAGATAATTTAAAAGGAAGTAACTTTAGTGTTATTTAAGGTCTTGATCTTGTACAGCTAAAATGATCTCCCACACTACTTTCTACAGAGGTAGAAAGAAAATACTGAACAAATAGATTCTGGGTGACCGGATCAACCTTTTGAAATCAGTAGTTTAACCCTTTTCTGTCAATTATTTTAACATCTCTCTGGACAGTTTGTTGGCATGATTTTAAGGTGGAATCCCCAGCATTCCTTGGATTAACATTTGTTATTTAGTATTTTAACTAGTATTTCTTACATTTACCATTATGTTCAAAGGCTTTAATTGTTTATATTGTCTTTTTTTTTTTTTTTTAGTGAGACAGAGTCTCACTCTGTTGCCTGGGCTAGAGTGCCATGGCGTCAGCCTAGCACAGCAACCTCAAACTCCTGGACTCAAGCCATCCTTACTGCCTCAGCCTCCCGAGTAGCTGGGACTACAGGCATGCGTCACCATGCCCGGCTAATTTTTTCTATATATTTTTAGCTGTCCAAGTAATTTCTTTATGTTTTTTAGTAGAGACAGGGTCTCGCTCTTGCTCAGACTGGTCTCGAACTCCTGAGCTCAAATGATCCGCCTGCCTCAGCCTCCCAGAGTGCTAGGATTACAGGCGTGAGCCACCGCGCCCGGCCTTTTATATTAAGTCTTATCTCTTGTATCTGTGAGGAAATGGATAACTGATATTTGTATCTTTTTCATGTATCTCTTCTACATATTTGAGCTGAATGTCATATCCAGTTCTAGTAACTAGTTTTTCTCTGCTGAGGGCAGTAAATCTCAAAGTTTGGTCAATGAAGATGTCCCATGTTGTTCACTATTTAAGTCTATTGCAATTAATATATGTGTTATAACATCATCTCTACTTCTGAAGCATGAATTTTTAAGTTATATGAGACTACCTCAGTATTATCTGATCAAAATTATTGTTTCTTTAATTTTCTTGGGAATGAATGGATTAGTTGAATAGATTCCAGTATCTCTAGGAAAAACTGTTGCCTAGAACAAATCCAGAGTGAACCAGTAAATTGATGTGCACTTAATATTAATAGCTTACTTATATTGTAACTGGATACAAATCCAGCTATATTATCTCTCAGGAACTATGTTCAGATTTTGACACCAAAGATTAGTGTGGATGAGCTATTACATATTGATAAGTGAAAATTGGTGACTTTGATCAATAGAAAAAGGGACATTGAAATGTTCGATATTGCCTGCTGAAAGCCATGAAAAGAACAATAAATGAAGAGGAGTTCCCATGGCTACTCTGGCTCTAGGGTGAGATGGTTCTTTACATTGAACCAACTTTTAATTATATTTGATTCAATATAATAACATTCTTTTTGAAAAGGAGGCCCATGAAATTTCTAAAAATGAGATTTTTATATTTAAAATCCATTTTAAAGGAAGACTTTTATTAGTGATTTAAAAAAGCTTTTCTGACTTGAGATCTTTAGTTTAATTTCAGTATATTAAGAAAATATCTTCATGAGTATAGTGATTAGGTGAATTTTTATCAAACATTGACACAGAGCTGTATAACATCATTGTTTATACATTTTTTGGTTGCATGTCTCATACTCCTATCTGTGATGCTGGGTTAGCAAGTGTGTGTATTAGGTACCTAGAGTTTGGTGCCTAGAGTCTAAATCTTCTTAATTAAGAACCTAAGGTCCTCCAAGGTAATGCTCCTTTCCACTTTCATTGTGAGAATTTGTTTCATAATGGCAATTTAAGATATTAAATACAAGGTATCTGAGATTTTCATTATTTGTGTGACATTTACATGTGTATGAAACTTGGTCGTGCTTTAACAGGGACTTTAAAAGAAAGAAAGAAAGAAAGAAACTGGAAGGTAGCCGTAATAATGTAAGGTAAAGTGGGTATCTTTAAGCCTTTAAAAGATAACTGAACAGTGCACCTAAATGTCTTTGCTAAAAAGAAATTCAGATACCCTGTATATGTTTTCTCTTCCTATCTAGTGTGTCTGGTTACTGCTGAATAGTTTCATTTGATCAACTTACTGGTAGTAACTTAACCTGCTCTATCCTTGTTTATAATGACTTTATTGCTATAGATTGATAAGTGCTTTAGTTTTGGTGAATAGAGAAATGTTCCATCTGGAACCGGGAAGACATAGGTCTTACAGTCTTTACCAAGAAAGCAGCATAGGTAGTAAGCATTGACTCAAAAGATTGTTAGGCTCTTAAAAAGCTTGAAGACTAGATAAAATATGGCAACCCATTTTCTTTTTCTTTTTTTTTTTTGACATTCTTCACTTGTTTAAAGTTTATTTACTTTCCCCTCAATTAGATCCAGTACAGATAGATACAAAGGAATACTATGGAACTACTTTGGCAACCCATTTTTGGTTGCTGGTATAATTCAAATGCCTGGAGTCTGAGGCATTGCTGCTCTCTGCTGTAATCCACGTAGTTAACTCTAACTTCTTCATTGATGTTCAGTTTGTGCTCTGTGATTATAGTACATTGCTCAAGTATTGAGAGCAGGAAGGACAAAGAGAAGACACACAGACTATTTTAATTGCTTGAGAAATGCTTCTGGGCTATATGCATGTAGTTGTTAGCCCTTGACACTTGGGCCTCTACTGTTGCTAAAGAAGAGATACCATTGTTTCAGGTTTATAACACTGTCCAGAGGTGGGTCACTGCCTTTATTTGGGGCAGTGAAGAAGGGAGTGATTTGGAGAAGGAAAAGCCTAATAGCAAATCAAGTTAAGAATCAAGAGTCACTTTTGTTAACTAACGTTATTTCATACCCTCCCATAATTTTTTTTAACCTCCCTGGACCTTTGGAGCTTCTAAATTGGAAACTTACACATATTAACATTTCATGATCCAAAATTTTATTCTGGAAATGAGCTTGACAGCCTTTGATTCTGAGAAGCCATGGAAAGAAAATTCACAACACTTGTCTTCTGACTTCCTTAAACTTAACATCAAATTAGGAAAAAAAGAATTCATTGAGAAACAGAATAGTTACAAAATAATTAGTATCATTATATCATTCCTATATACCCTGCAGTACCTTAATTTGTTTTGTGAATTATTTGGACTCTTTGTTTGCAATCAATGGAAAGAAATTATCTTAAGCAAAATGGGGATTTGTTTGAAGAAAGAGCAGAATGGCCAACTCTTAGGCTGGCCTAAGACAAAAGCTGCTCCTGGAATTTCAACAGCTAGAACTGGCAGCCTTTCTCTTGAGGATGCTTCTGTTAGGTAACAGGCATCTGAAACTCCTAACTGTTTTCCTTAATACCCAAAATCAAATTCCCAAGGGAGAGGAGCTGATTGACTCAGGTTGAATCAGATTTCCTTGTCTAGATCAATCGCGGTGGCTAGGGGGATGATTGCTGTGATTAGCAGAGAGGGAAAAGAAGAGGGACTTAACATGCAAAGCTATAACTAGCATGGAGTTAATTTCATATAGGAAAATAAAGTATGAGGAAACATTCGTTCTGGATTGTTCTTATTTGTAAATTGTTTTCCAACCGTCTGATATATTGTAGACCTCTAGTGCTTTTCTAGAGGGAAAGAATGTTTGGAGTTAAATTAGTTCTTACTATTTTAACCTTAATTAAAACAATGAAGATTTGCTGTATATTGATTGTAAAAAACTAAAAAGGTACATCTGAGACTTTGCCTTTCAGCTTTGAGAACATAGACATTTAGTTCTGCTTTTCTTCTGTCACGATGTCCCAGTTTATTTCATAGCTCTGCAGTGGGATACACTTTTCTTTTTTGTAATCAAAAGGCGTATTTAATATTTTTTTGTATTTAATCCTAATGTAAGAATAATAGTCAAATAAAATTGGCGGAATATTAATATATACCATATTAGGGAATGTTTTGTGACTGTGATGAGAACTAATTGGATTTTCTTTCATATATTCTTTACTTTAGTACAATTAACTTGCATTTATTCTTGGTATTTAATATAAGAACATCATATAAAGCGTTACGTTTTTCCTCAAAGAAACCTGCCACATAATATGCAGCCACTTTTGGACTCATTGTTTTTTTGTTTCTTTGGGTTTAGGGAGGTATATTTCAAAATTAATTGTTAGAAAAATTAAGTCATCAAGAATCATTGAGAAATATTTTCCCTATTGATATAATTGATCCAGAAAACAACATTGGGATTCACAGCGCTTTGTATAACTATTAATTGAACATATTCTATTTTTCTAGTCAGGTAATATAGAACATATGGCTGTGATAATTAAGAGTATTTGTTAAATACTAAATGAGTGACTAGGATTGTGTTATGGGAATTTGGCAAAGCAGCAAGAGGTAATTACGTGTAACTATTAATGTGAATATATGATTAGTGCTGTTTTTGGGGGATAACATCAAGTTTGATTTGAGGAAAATTTGGATTGAGAAGGCAGTAGTATGTCTCTATTAAAAGTGGAACAACAACAAAATATCTCTCATCATTTATTTAGTGCTATCTGGCCTACCCAGAGCTACTTAGGGGATTCATTAAACGCAATTAAACAAACACATCCTTGCTGTTGCTCATGCTGGCACGTGCTACATAGAGTTGCCTTTGTGGGAAGCACTTCCATCTGCCCTTATAATTTATAGATGGGAGAGCGAAATGGTGGTCAATAATGGTGCTCATATTTGAAACTCCTGTTTTGCTGTCTGCTAATATAGGTGACCTCTCCTTGAACCAGTATAATCTGTGTTTGAGGACAATTGCTGGAGCTCCCAAGGTGAATTTTGCATATTTCACATAATATTTAGGTTAGCATCGAAATAGACACTTCAAATTTGACTTCATCTGTTGCATTTTGTAAAATCCATTTTGTAAAATACTAAAACTTAATTCATAAATAGATAACCTCATAAGAAACCCCTTATGAGTAGCACCTTCTCAGTTCACCTGAGGACCCTTCTGCACAGTGTGTTTCAAGATTAAAAGTTATCATGCCCCAGTTCTCCCACGGGGCACTACTGACCAAATATAAATAAGCACTTATTTTCTCCTTAAATCCTTCGTAGGATAATCTAGGGTTTTTCTGGGTATATTAAACCATATATCCATACTCAATGAAATAATTTAAATGATATTTAGACTATATAATAATCCTTAATGCGACATTGGTTATTGAAAAATGTTGGTTAATATTTGAGTGAACAAGCTTTGTAGTAAAATGATTTCGAGACTCTTACAGCTGAACTTTTCCAGCCTGAACTATGCATAAACTTGGGTGAACTTAAGGAATTAAGCCAAGTTGTCCCCCTAAAATTAGTCATCTATCATAACCATCTGCCTAAAACAATTTATTTACATATATATATATATATATATATTATATATATATATATATATGGCAGCCATCATTTCTTTATTATGGTTACTTCCATCATTACTGCCTTAGTAAAATATTAGCTAAGAGAGTAGGCTTTTGTTACACACCAAGAACATTGTCATGCACTACCAAGTTAATAATTGTTTCACCAAATGATTATATTAGTATATCTATAGAAATAATTTTGGCTTACTTTAATGGTCTACTCCAACAATTACAGAGTAGATAGTTTGTTTTTTACATTAAATAAATGATGGATTTTAAAAAACTGGTTTTATCCAGGAATGGTGTCATGCACCTTAGTCCCAGCTACTTGAGAGGCAGAGGCAGGAGGACTGCTTGAGCCCAAAGGTTCAAAGCCAGCCTAGGCAACATAGTGAGACCCCGACTCCTAAAAAAAAAAAACAAAAAAAAAAAACAACCTTGCTTTTGCTTAGATCATAATGTTATTTGTTGTTTGACTCAAAGTTACCAATACTTTATAACAATTCATAAAAATTTATTAAACTTAGTAATTTATAACAATTTAGAATTAAATGATTATGATAATAACAAATTAGTATTTTCCTGGGGAACAAGGAAATTTTAATGAGCTTCATATTCTTAAAAGATTTTTCCTGAAAGTTTGGAAGGTATTTCCTAAATCAAAAATATTGTGATAAAAAGGCTCATATTGGCGTGACGGATAAAGAGAAACCAAAATACAGCTAAGAATTGTCCTATGAGTTATTTTAAAAAGACTAAGTTAAGATCACTGTGTTCTTTTGATATGTAATATATGTCTTAGGATTCTGTCAGATTTGGTGATAAACTTGCATAACTGTAAAATAATAAAACTATATACCAGTTTATTGCAACATTGTTTATAATGGCAAAAGACTGGAAACAACTTGAATGCCTTTCATTACAGGACCAGTTTAACAAATTATTATATGTTTATATACAAAAGAAAACAATATAGCACTTAAAAGAATGAGGTGATTTTGTTTGCAAGGTTTTGAAATGAGCTTTAAAATTTGTTAAGTAAAAAAAGCAAGGTCTGGGCGTGGTGGCTCACGCCTGTAATCCTAGAACTCTGAGAGGCCGAGGTGGGAGGATCCCTTGAGGTCAGGAGTTCGAGACCAGCCTGAGCAAGAGTGAGACCCCATCTCTACTAAATAAAAATAGAAAAAATTAGCCGGGCATAGTGGCGCATGCCTGTAGTCCCAGCTACTCGGGAGGCTGAGGCAGAAGAATTGCTTGAGCCAGGAGTTTGAGGTTGCTGTGAGCTAGGCTGATGCCACAGCACTCTGTCTCAAAAAAAAAAAAAAAAAAAAAAACAGGCAGGCTGCCCAGATGTATATAGTTTGCTACCATTATATATGTGGAATAAAACAATATATAAACATTTGATTTTGTATGCATAAATTACCTCAGGAAGGATGCCAAAAACTTATGACTGGTTGCCTTGTGGCGAGGGTATGAGAAAGACTTCACATTTTACCGTGCATACGTCTGTGCCTTTTGGAGTCTGTATCATAGGTAGACGTTTCCTATTAAAAAATCAATAGTAAAATATGTTCACCTGTTCCCTTGTTATAACATGAAGAAAGTATTGCTTAACGCTCCTGCTTCTGTCTTCCTATATCTTGCCACCACCTGTCATCTTGTAGATTATAGCTCACCACTTTTTTTTTTAAGTACATGATATACATTAGTCTTCAGGCAAAGAGTTCTTTGCTTTATACAGTGCAAAACATTGTAAATTGTTTGCTTTTTGAAGATTTTTTTAGCAGGACCTATTTTTCTAGCATTTTTATGAACTCATGATTGATTGGTGATGAATTGGTACAATGAAAAGTGAATAACATTCAGTTTGTCAAAAAACAACCTTGGATCAAGTTAAACTAGTCATTCTCAGGAGATACGGTTTTGATTGGCATTTTTTAATGTCACATAAGGATGTTGTTAAAGTTTTTATTTGTTGCAAATATATTCCTAGTTGTTTACTTTTAAGAGTTAGTTAATATTGTGTAGAAATTTAAACATACATGTAATCAATTGACTTGTGTTTTCTTCCATGGTTTTTTAAACTTAGAAATTAGGGCTGGGTACCGTGGCTTCTGACTGTAATCCTAGCATTTTTGGAGGCTGAGGTGGGAGCATCACTTGAGGCCAGGAGATTGAAACCAGCCTGGGCAGTATAGTGAAACCCTTGTCTCTACCAAAAAGAAAAAGAAAAAAAGTAAAACTTAGAAAAATTATTTGGTCACTTAATATTCAGGCTCCTTTGTACCTAATTTTTATGATTTCATTTTTTGTACATTTTACTATTTATTTGCTACATAGGCACAAACTTCATAGAGTGAAAGTTTTACCATGAGTTTATGGTATGATTCTCAGCGTTAGAGGTTCCTTGACCCAGCAAGGGGTCCAGAGATGAGCAGGTTCTAAGGATCTGTCACTAACCAGACTCACAAAGCTGATTTATAAATTAGAGTCCTAGGATAACCAATATTTGGGGGAGCGACTTAGGGGAGATTCTAATTATTGAGTCCATGTAAGAATACAAGTTTCAGATCACAAAGTTGTTTGATACACTCTAAGGACAATAGGAATTATATGAATATTTACATTAAGTTAGGGTAACTGGATAGATTACTCTTTTCTGTCTTAGAGACATGTTTGTGTAGATAAAATATGGATAATTATTAATAATTAGATTGCTGCACATCCTACGTAGTGCCAAAGACAGACTAACAAACTAATGGCTATCTGTATATTTTTTACTTTTCTTTGTCTTTTAAAAAGGAACATGACTTTCTGTCTTTCAGAAACCTGAATTCTCCAGTTTCCAGATACTAGAGGATAATCACTCAAGTGTACTATAGTACAGAAAGGAGAGAGCAAAACTATTATGAAGGCTTTAACACATCAGTATATATGGCAAACATTTGGGCTTCCTTAAGTTATTGACATTTTAGCAGGAAATGATTAATTTACTTTGTAAGTAGATATGTTATTTGTCATATTTATTGTCAGGCTCAATTTTCCCCTATCTTATATTTCAGGGAGGAAATAATGCTGGTCATACTGTTGTTGTAGATTCCGTGGAATATGATTTTCATCTTTTACCCAGTGGAATAATTAATCCAAATGTTACTGCATTCATTGGTAAGTATATAAACTGAACTGGTTGTTCATTTTTCCCTCCTGATTGATCATGGTATTCATTTTTTTTATCAAAACCAATTTCTTCTGTCACCGAATGGTTCATTGATCTCTTACTAATTTTGACCTTGATACCTTCTAGAATATACCTAACTTTGGCTATTTGTAACTCTTAGATCTTTTAGCAGTAATACTTTTTGGAAAGATTTACTTTGCATTTTTCTGTGATCATTGACAATCTTAATTCTATAAAGGAGTATTATATCATCAGATCAGTTTCCCAGATGCTTTTAACTGTGACTCACAGTAAGAAATATAAGAGGTTCATGGATTGGTTCTGAACCCTTACAACGTGTGATGCAATCTGTTATTTTCTATTCTACTTTTTAATATTTTAAAATATTAATCACAACCCGCTAAATTGATTTTATGACTACTAATAGGGTGCGATTCCCCAGTTTGAAAGACACTGATCTAGAAGCCAGATATAGTGGCACACACTTGTAGTCCCAGCTACTTGTAAGGCTGAGGTGGGAGATGGCTTGAGACCAGGAATTTAAGACTGCCGTGTGCTACGATTGTGCCTGTGAATAGCCACTGCACTCCAGCCTGAGCAACATAGGGAGACTCCATCCCTGGGGGTCGGGGGAAGGGGGGGATTGATCTAGAGTCTACTGTGAACAGATTCCATTTGCCTAAAACTACATAACTTTCATAGTATTTCTTTCAAAGTAACATATTTCACTGTTTCAAAAGAAATTTCAAATTATGATGAATGTAATTTTAGTGTTTTATGTTCTCTGTATTATATTCTATTATATATTTACATTATACTACTATTTAAAACTTGGAATCATTTCTGTGGTAACTCCCTGATAAATCAGAATGTTATATAAATTATATACGTCTACACTATAATTATAGATGTTTAAGGTTGGAATTTGTCTGTTTTCCTTTAGGAAATGGTGTGGTAATTCATCTACCTGGATTGTTTGAAGAAGCAGAGAAAAATGTTCAAAAAGGAAAAGGTATGGAAGAATGAGTCTGCCTAGTAACCAGTTATTTTTTGTAAAGTTTTATTAGGATCTTGTGCCAGACAAACTTAACATTTTTGTCTTATACTTTAAAATTTTAGGTTACTATAGGATAAAATTTTCATGTCAGTTATTAAATTTTATTCATTATAATCATTTTAAACAAGAGGTAATAATGTCATTTGTAAGTCCTGATTTTTTTACACATAGGTCATCTGCAAACTTTATCTTAAGGTAGCTAGAATTACTATATATTGGTGACAAAACTCTAGGAAATTCCTGAGTTGCACACTGTCAGTCTTGTTTCCTAGAGGATCTAGAGCTTTCCTGTGGTTGCTACAAGCCAGGGGTAAAAAGGGGTTGTTTAAGTCCCTCCTTGTAAATGAGAGAAATACTGCTTTTATGCGGTGTGTACATTCCCATCTCCTTAAAAGAAATAACCTTGGATTCTTGCCTTTACTGATCTCTTGGATTTTTAGAGTTCTGTTTACATCCAATTTGGCTACCTCATTAGGTTATGAGGGGAATTTGACATTATAAATGCAGGTTGAACATCTCAATCCAAAAATCTGAAATCTGAAGTGCTCTAAAAGCAGGAACTTTTTGAACACTGACATGACAACACAAGTGAAAGATTCCACACCTCACCTCATACAATGGATTAGAGTCAAAATGCAGGCATATAACACACAAGTTTATTTAGCATCCTCAAGGGAAAAAATACCTCAGCCCCTTATAGCTGCAATATATCTTTTCCACACATGCCCAGATTCCCCCATGCAAGCACACTCACAAAGGGTAATAAAATGGCACATATGCAGGCTGGATGCGCCAACAACATTAATAAATATAGGATACAGTAAGCTTTTAATCACAACATGGCACTATAGGTAGAGACTGAAAGCCTGCCATTGTTTTTGTTGCTGTTGTTCACCAGCTGTCTACAGGTATTGTGGTGATGCTACTGTGCTGCTTAGCTACCTTGAACATACTATTTTTCACTGTATTAATGGTTTGTCATATTTATTTACTGTTAAGTACTTGTGTGTGAATAAGTGTAAGAAATTGATTGCTTACTGGTAGCATATATATTCAAAGTCAGGGATGACGGTGATGCCAAACAACCTCAGATTGTTGTCTTAACAAGTGGCTGAGATAGGGACATCTTTGCTTTCTGATGGTTTGATGTACACAAACTTTGTTTCATGCACAAAATTATTTAAAATACTGTATAAAATTTCAGGCTACATGTGTAAGGTGTATATAAAACATAAATGAATTTCGTGTTTAGACTTTGGTCTCATCCCCAAGAGATCTCATTTATACGATGATATTCCAGCATCTGAAATCTGAAATACTTCTGGTTCCAAGCATTTCAGATAAGGGATACTCAACCTGAAATACACAGTTGAGGAAAATCATTAGTATAGTTTCCCCTTAGATTAGCTCAAATTTAAAATATTGAATTATATTACTATTGTTAAAGTTTATTGTTCAGGTTTAAAAGTAGCAATCCTCAAGTGTTCCTAACAACTAAATCTGACTTTAGAGAACCCTATCTTTGCTACTATCTCTGTTGTACTCCCTGTATTTGTACTTACGTTCTAGTCTCTGCTTTTTAGATTGGTCATCTTGAGATTCCCCTGCTGCTCTCTGCTCTGCTTCATCCCTTTTAGTATTAATGATTTTGCCCCACTCCGTTTTTCATTCTGACCTATCTGACCCTGCTGAATCTGCTTTACTGAATTTTTTTGTATGATTTTCTTTATAATATCCCCTAAACTAACCTCAGAACACATATTTACATGTCATAACAACTGTAGAGGGGGGTGCTTAATATTCCAGATTTACCTTTTAGTATATTACCTTTAGTACATTAGCGAGGAGGTTCTCGTCCTTAATCCATAAAAAATAAATTTTCAAAACAAATTTTTGCATATTAGTAAAGGTAACAACTAATTTTTAATATCCCAAGATTAATTTTGAAAATGTTTGGATCTTGATGGTTTATCCTTAGAACCCATATAGCCTGCTTTAGAGTACTGTCTTTAATGAAAAACATCTATTTGCATTCGTTTATTCATGTAACAATCATATTTTAGAACATTGATTGGATAAATAGGCCCCATGCTATGACAATTCACAGGCTCTGCAGTTAGAAAATACTGTAAACTATGTCTTAATCATGTCAGTTCACAGTTAAATGGAATAGATAGATATATCTCATTACAATTCTGTGTAATAAGTACAGTAATTGACAGTACTTTGGAAGAATTAGTGTGAATATCAGTATTTTCTTTAATCATGTTTTATCTTTTGAGAAAGGGCACCATTCCCTTACCATACCTAAAATTAACTCCCTTCTCTCAAATTGCTCCCTGCTAGGTACCTAAGCCCCCACCCCCACCCCAACAGCAAAAAATGTCATTTTCCTACCATTTGCTTTTTGGATTCCTGGAAGTATTTTATGTGGATGTGACTGGTTTGAGTTTGGAGTTTTTTAGAGCAAGACACTTGGAGTGTGACTGATACGGGTATAGAATGAATGACAAGTAAGAAAAGTCTTGTTAGAGGTGATATTTCCTGTGCAGAAGAAAAGATACAAAAATGATTGCTTCATTAAAAACAATTTCAGATATTATATTTCTAAAGAAATTAAGATTTAAAAGCTGTTACATAAAATATTTGATTAAATATATCTTTTCCCCCTTCTCTCTAGGACTAGAAGGCTGGGAAAAAAGGCTTATTATATCTGACAGAGCTCATATTGGTAAGGAGGACATATTGCATTTATTTATAACTATCTTTTCATCAGAAATTTATCAAATGACAGCATTTATTAACCAATTTTGTCTTTTATTTTTATTTAACCTAAGTAGGATGGATTGTAATAATTGGGTTCTAAATACAAAACAATCTTACTAATTTTTTTTCTTTTTTCTGTTTTAACAAGGGCCAGGCTAAAATTTACCTGTATCTGAAGAAAAGTTTAGCTAAGCAAATTTGTAATAAGCAGTATTTCATGAGACATCTCTAATTCTATTAAAAAGCAAGCCATATCAAAATGCAAAGAATGTTTACTTACACATGTAATACTTACGTAAAAGTAAGTCTGCAATTTGGCAAATATTTAGAATGATTCTGTGCCTAAAATGTAATAATTACTGGTTTTTAGCTTTTATTTATTTATTTATTTATTTATGTCAATAGTTTTTCTTAAAGTACAGTTTTGTTATATGAATGTATTATATAATGGTGGGGTCTGGGCTTTTAGTGTACCTATCACCCAAATTGTATACATTGTACCCAATAGGTAATTTTTCATCCCTCACCCACGTCCTACCCACCTACCCACCTTTGGTTGGAGTCCTCAGTGCCTGGTAATAATTACTGCTTTTTAAATGATTCAGACTTTATTCAGACTACTCTTTTCCTCCATTAGTTAGAGCAAACTGGATTCTAAAATTATTTATTTCAACCACTACCAGTAAATTTGGGGTTTTCTTCCCTATTATCCTATTTCTGGAGCTATAGAATGACATGGTTAAGAGATTGTTTACTTCCAGTAAGTTATTTTATTGAGTTGCTAGTACAGTTTACTTCCAATAAGTTATTTTATTGGGTTGCTAGTACAGTTTACTTCAAATAAGTTATTTTATTGGGTTGCTAAGATTATACACAGGAGTAACCAGGAAAGAGAAATAAGAAGTATAAACCCTGGGCCGGGCGCTGTGGCTCACGCCTGTAATCCTAGCACTCTGGGAGGCCTGAGGCGGGCGGATTGTTTGAGCTCAGGAGTTCGAAACCAGCCTGAGCAAGAGCGAGACCCCGTCTCTACTAAAAATAGAAAGAAATTAATTGGACAACTAAAAATATATAGAAAAAATTAGCCGGGCATGGTGGCACATGCCTGTAGTCCCAGCTACTCGGGAGGCTGAGGCAGAAGGATCACTTGAGCCCAGGAGTTTGAGGTTGCTGTGAGCTAGGCTGACGCCACGCCACTCACTCTAGCCCGGGCAAAAGAGTGAGACTCTGTCTCAAAAAAAAAAAAAAAAGTATAAACCCTGTAGTATAACCACATAGTATAAACCAACGATATGATTGATCCAAACTCTTAAATTATATTTAAATCTGTATGTGTCCTGAGGCAATAGCTGCTTTAATTTTAGCAATTGACCTCTATTTAAAAGGTACCCTCCTCAAGGTTCTTACAGTATTTCTCAGTCAAGTACAGGAATTAAATAACAGTACCTCTAGAAAAGAGCTATAGACTTAAATCCTGTGCATAATCTTAGTAACCCAATAAAGTCACTAATTTGAAGTAAACTGTACTGGATTTAACATAAAGTTTTTATGTGAAAATGTCTTCTTCTTCCTTACGTTGTTTGCCACAGGCTTTTTAATCTATAAAATTTGAAAAGAACAATATTTTTACTACAAAACATTTTTATATCAATATATAATCTCATGTATTGTCTGAGGAGGCTGGTTACCCTTGAACACAACACGTTGATAGCTGTTTGTTAGTGTGAGTGGATAAAATGTAGAATGTGTCCATACTTTCCATAAAATAAAGTAGGCTTGTGAGTGGTTTACATTTCACCTGACTGTATTTAAACTATGAAGATATTATCGGTAGTACTTTTATTTAAATGGAATGTTTTATATTTCTAGAATAATTAATAGCATAGATGCATAACCAAGAGAAAAAACAAAAGAAACAAAGAAGCTTTGCAGTCCCAAATAATAACATGCGATTTGGATATGGACAAAAGGGTTTTGTTTGGCTTTTCAGAGGAAGGAGGTTGTCATTTTTGTTGTCCATTTCAAGCTTCTGATTTTAAAAGTATTTTTTGGTTATTAGCTTATCTAGTGCTGTGATACAGAAAACAATATAGTGTTAGTATTTTTTTGTACCGACAGTCTCTTAGGTATGTAAGGAAAAATATTTTTGTGAAGTACTTTCGTGGTATTTTTGTCTGTTTACACTCACTACTCATTAACCTTATTCTGTTACCAATAGTCATCTTTTCCTTTCATGGTTTTTATGTGTAGCCTTTTGGTATTGATTGCCTCTGTCTTGTAGATAAAGTAAGCCACTGTGTTAGATGATAGAAACTACTTATCTTCAGAATATTCTGATGGTCCTTTGTTGTCTGCTCTGTGAAATTCAGTATCATAATCAGCATACCATAATTTAGGATTACAAAACTGGATAATACCTAATATCTGTCCTTTGAGTAACATATGACCTCAGTGTATTATTATCAAATAGTTTGGCTGTATATAAATATATACTGATGGTATCAGTCTGTTGGAAAGAGCATTGTGGTAAGAGACATGTCTGTGTTCCCCTCTGGATTTTCCACCTTCCTTCTTCATTGCAAATGCTTTGGGTTATCACTTGACAGTTTGCATCTTTGGGTACAACATGGTGGTTAAGCAAGTTACTTAACTACTTTAGACTACCAAAAAACAAATAAAGTAGTAATGCCAAGGGGTCAAAAGGCTCAGAGTAACAGGAAAATAATGTGGTTTAAACCACAACAAATGTGAATTAATATTATTATTAAATATTTTATTTATAATTTTTTCTTTAAAAATTATTTTTTCTTTTCCATAAATGTGTGTCCTTATAAAGGAAAGTATTTCTGATAGAAGAGAACTGAGCCTAGAGAAGATAAGCTCAGACTAAAATTTAAGTGTTAATAGTAACATGTGGGCCGGGCGCGGTGGCTCACGCCTGTAATCCGAGCTCTCTGGGAGGCCAAGGCGGGCGGATTGTTTGAGCTCAGGAGTTGGAGACCAGCCTGAGCAAGAGCGAGACCCCGTCTCTACTAAAAATAGAAAGAAATTAAT
>NW_012146079.1:3457379-3479910 GCF_000956105.1 Propithecus coquereli | reverse complement strand
AGCTGTCCAATTAATTTCTTTCTATTTTTGGTAGAGACGGGGTCTCGCTCTTGCTCAGGCTGGTTTCGAACTCCTGAGCTCAAACAATCCTCCCGCCTCTGCCTCCCAGAGTGCTAGGATTACAGGCGTGAGCCACCGCGCCCGGCCCATCTGTTTTCTTAATATATGTATATGCCCTACACCCAATGCAGGTACCCCATCCCACTTGGTCAAAATGTACTGTTTTTTATCCTGAGAGAAAATATAGAGATATTTAGATTTTCCTATTTTTCATGTTAAGTTTTAGTAATTTGTGTTCTTTTAAGGAATTTCATCTAACCTGTCAAATTATTGGTATAAGGTTTTCAATAATATTGGTATATTATCCTTTTAACTTTTGTATATGATGTCTCTTTTCATTCCTGGTATCCATGTTATTGATTCTTTTTTTTTCCCCCCAAAAAATAAGTATTTGATTTTGTTGTTGATTTTTCTCTATTTTCTACTTCATTGCTGTCAGCTCTTTCCACTTTCTACTTAGTTTTAATTTGCTCTTTTTCTAGCTTCTTTAGAAGCTTCGATTATTAACTTTAGACTTTTGTTTTTTAATGTAAGCATTTAAAGCTATACATGTTCCTCTAACACTACTTCTGCTACATTCCACAAATATTGACATTTTGTATGTTCGTTTCCATTCAGTTCAATATAATTTGTAATTTCTTTGTGATTTCTATTTTGATCCATAAGTTATTCAGTATGATTTTATGTTTCCAATTATTAGAAGATTTTCATGATTTCTCTCTATTATTTATCTCTAGTTTAATTTTGTTGTGAAGAGGGAATATACCCCATGTGATCTCAATCTCTTTACATTTGTCGAGACCTATTTTATGGCCCAGTATATGGTCTGTTTTGGTTAATATTCTTCATGCACTAAGAGTATATGTTCTGTTCTTATTGAGTAGAGTGTTCCTTAAATGTGAATTAAATCAAATAGTTTAATAGTGTTCAAATTTTCTACATTCCAACTGATTTTCAATCTACGTGCTCTGTTGATTACTGAGAGAGGAGTATTGAAACCTCCAGCGATAATTATGGATTCTTCTATTTCTCTTTTCAAGTCTATTAGTTTTTGCTTCAGGTACTTTGAAGATCTGTTAGGTACATGCATATTTAAAATTCTGATTTTGTTGAATTAACCCCTTTATCATTATGAAATGTCCTCTTTAAGGTAATATTTCATATTGTGAAATCTACTTTGATATTAATATAGCCACTAGAGTTTTGTTAGATTAATATTTGCATGATACATCTTTTTCTATCCTCTAATAATCTTTAACCTGTTTGTGTCTTTAGACTTACGGTGACTTTCTTGTAGACAGAATATAGTAGGGTCTTGCATTTTATTCATTGTGACAATCTGCCTTTTAATTGAAATATTTAGACCATTTACTTTTAGTGTAGTTAATTGTCAGTATGGTTGGATTCATATCTGCTTTGTTTTCTATATGTTTCATCTGTCCTTATCGTTTTTACTTTTCCTGCTTTCTTTTAGATTGAGTATTTTTAATACTATGTCCACTATTAGCTTATTAGGTGTACGTTTTGTTTTATGAAATTTGGTAGTCGCTCTTGGGTTTATAATGTGTATCTTTAACTTAACATAATTTACCTTCAATTAATAATATTTCATTGTGATATAAGGTTCTTAAAATAGAATGCTTCCATTTCTCCTGTCCAGTCCTTTGTGCTATTGTCATACATTTTACCTCTATATTAAAACTCCATGATAACATTGTTAACATTTTGCTTAAAACAGTCAATTTTTGTAGAGAAATTTAAAAGTTGTTGGCCAGTTCTTTACATTAACATACTTAAGGAACTATGCAAGGACCTATTACATTAATCTTTTGATGAATCTCATAACTAAATTTGTAATATAAAAGATGCTTATTGAGGGAATATAGCCTGAGAAATGGTTGAGACTGTTGTAAAAATTTAAAAAATATGAAATCCAGATTTGTTTGGTGTCTATCCTTTCATTCAATAACTATTAAATGCCTTCTCTGCCAGATATGGTGCTGGGCATTAAGAATTCAGCAGTAGAAAAGACCAAAAAAAAAAAAGAAAAATCCCTTAATGGAGCTTGTAGTGTAATAGTGAAAAGAAACAATAAACAAGACAAATATGTAAAATGTAGCATGGCATATAGTGACAAGTTCTGAGAAGATATAGTAAATCAGAGAAGGACCTAGGCAGTGTCAGGCAGTTTGGAAGAAGTGGGTGGGGACCTACAACTTTTAGATAAAGTGGTTGGGGTGGCTTCACTGAGATGTGACAGTTGAGTAAACACCTCAGGGAGGTGGAGGATAGCAAGCAAAGTGGATTTTAAATGTTCTGAGGCTCACACTGAATATAATATAACATTAATCATGTGAAAACTTAACTATTATAATAATAAAAATAAATAAAATGGTGGCAATAAAATTTAACTACTAAAGGTGCAGAATTGTCTTTTTTTTTTTTGAGACAGAGTCTCCCTCTGTCACCTAGGCTAGAGTGTCGTGGCATCAGCCTAGCTTACAGCAACCTCAAACTCCTGGGCCCAAGTGATTCTCCTGCCTCAGCCTCCCAAGCAGCTGGGATTACAGGCACACACCACCACACTCAACTAATCACAGTTATCTTTAATTTTACAATTAGACTGAACTCCCAAGGCAGCATTTTTTGTTTTCAATATCTAGGCTGTAGAAAATGGAAGAAATATTCAAAGCAACTTCAGAGAAAGACTTTTCTTTCAAAACCGTACTAATGGAAGCATTAAGGCTCTGTGCCATGATGAAGCCTTGCAAAAGTAATTATTCTGATTACACTAATAGCTTCTGGCCTAGAAAAATGTAGGAAAGCATTAGCTCTATGACAGGGTACTAAATTAATTTCTAAAGAAATATGATTCACTTGTTTTCCATCAACATTTATTTTTGGTTTGTCAGTCGCTTGTTTAACTTCTTTAAACAGAGAATATAAAATGAATATTTAAATGCAAATGCCTTTTTATTCACGAGAAATGAAATGACATACTCCAAGGTCTCAATCTTGTCCTAACTGATGTGCAAAGTCAGAGTTTAATGAAACAGCTGTTAAGAACTATTCTGGCCCTTCAAGTAAATAAGTAAAGCTATTGTCTGGGCAACAGGATGGGAACATGATAATAAACTAATCCCTCTAGCATATTATAGCTGTTTATTGGCCAAGGTCTAGAATATATGTGTTAGAAGTAAACAAATGCTTTAAAGTATTACATAATACAACAAAGTGCACAATTTTTGCCCATGTAATCACTGTCTACCTTAAAATACAGTGCTTTCCTTGTACCCTAAAAAGCTACTCTGATGACCTAGTCATTATGTACTTATTCCCTTTCACCAAAGGTAATCACTATTCTTACTTCTCTCACCATAGATTAGTTTTGGTTGTTTTTAAACTTTATGTAAAATTATACATTATGTAATCTTTTGTGTCCAACTTCCACCAGAAATTCCATGAGATTCATTATTGTTACGTAGAACAATATTTTATTCTTTTTCATTCCTATATAGTATTCCATTATATGAATATTCTATAATTTATTTATCCATTCTACCATTGATGAAAATTCGAGTTGTTTCCAATATTGGGTTATTACAAATAATGTTGCTCTGAACATTCTTGTAGATGTCTTTGGGTGTATAGTATGCCAATATAATTTTAAAGATGTTACTGTTATTTAGTTCTGTGGCACTGAGACAAATACTAATTTACTGGATAATTTTAAATCACATAATACTAATTTAGCTTCTGTAATGTAACTAATTAGTGTACAAAGTGTCAACACTCCCCTGGTAAGAGCACCAGGGAAACTTGTTGGTCAGACAAAGCTTATTGGTTATTGGATGGCCGCCGTGGCTCACGCCTGTAATCCTAGCACTGTGGGATGCTGAGTCGGGAGGATGGCTTAAACTAAGGAGTTTGAGACCAGCCTGAGCAAGTGACCCTGTCTCTACTAAGAATAAAAAAAATTAGCCGGGCAACTAAAAATAGAAACACAAACTTAGCCAGGCATGATGGTGAGCACCTGTAGTCCCAGCTACTTGGGAGGCTGAGGCAGGAGGATCGCTTGAGCCCAGGAATTTGAGGTTGCAGTGAGCTGTGCTGACGCCACAGCACTCTACCCAGGGTGACTGAGCAAGACTCTGTCTCAAAAACAAAACCACAAAACCCTCCCCCAAAGCCGTGGTTATTAACCTTGCCAAATGGGGGAGGACTACTTTGATAGTTACAGTAGTGTGTCAAAAGGAGGGAATTGGGGAAGAGCACTTCTATGGGTTTAGGGGCTAGGGTAAATTACAGGGTAGTTTTATCATACTTTTCTATTATAGCTTCACCATCTAGACAACATTAGTGTTCTAATAGTTCTTTTGCAAATGCTACCACTAATTCTAAGAACCTTGTATCAGTCTTTCTGTTTAACATCTACACATTTCAACTTAATTATTTGGAAACGATGACGTTATTAATGAAAAGAAGCCATAATTAAATATACTAAAAATTATTGAATTGTACATTTTAAATGGGTGAATTTTATGGTGTGTAAATTATATTCTCATGAAGCTTTTAAAAAACAAAAGAAAACAAAACAAGAAACTGTGGTTAAAAGTTCAGAGACCATGCTGTCCAGCCATGTGAGAGCACAATAAAAAGAAGAAAGAAAAAAAAAGTTCAGAGACCAGGCTGGGCATGGTGGCTCATGTCTGTAATCCTAGCCCTCTGGGAGGCCGAGGCGGGAAGATCGCTCAAGGGCAGGAGTTCAAGACCAGCCTGAGCAAGAGCGAGACCCCGTCTCTACTAAAAATACAAAGAAAGTAGCCAGACAACTAAAAATAAATAGAAAAGGAAAAAATTAGCTGGGCATGGTGGCGCATGCCTATAGTCCCAGCTACTCCGGAGGCTGAGGCAGGAGGATTGCTTGAGCCCAGGAGTTTGAGGTTGCTGGGAGCTAGGCTGATGCCACGGCACTGTAGCCCTGGCAACAGAGTGAGACTCTGTCTCAAAAAAAAAAAAGTTCAGAGACCAAAGTTGTAGGCCCACCTCATCTATAAACTAGCTATTTATTCAGCCAGTAAAATATTTGAGAACTTGTTGATACAGGAAATCAACTAGCAAGCTAAACTGGCATGGTCCTAATAGAGTATTGCTAGGAGAGAGAGAGTATGAGCGTGCATGTAGGTTTAGGAGGAGACATAGTTCATGCAGTAGCATATGCCTGGTAGCTGAAGACTGTGAAGAATGCCTGTGTGACCAGAGTGGAGGGAGAGAGCATAGCAGAGCGTAGTGCAAGATGAAAGTGCAGGTTATGCATGGAGGCCATATAAAAGAGTTTTGTCTCTTTTTTTAGAGCAATGGAAAACCATTGAGTTTTAAGGGTAGGGGAGTGGTAACATCATATTTCTGTCTTGGAAAGGTGCTTTCGGGTGCATTATTAGAGAATTTGGATTAGAGATTACATGAGGTGAGAGATGATGGAAACTTGAGACTAATGAGGAAGAAGGAGCTGTCAAAATGATCCCTAGATTTATAGAGGCCAGAACTACAAGAAAAGAGGATGTCTTTGTAAACTGAGACTTACAGAATTTTAGGGTAGGGTGTTCCAAAATTACCTACCCTCTTATTGACTCACTTTTAAAATAACAGACTATATTAAATCAGAGTGAAAGATCAGGCATATTTTCATATTTATTTGCAATATAATCTTCTGCCATTTATTTAATTTTTCATAATGCAATGAGGCTGAGGGGATTTATAAATACAATATGATTTGCTTTCCTATATTATCTTTGTTTCAACAACTGTGATTTTGTTTTATTCCCCTCAGTATTTGATTTTCATCAAGCTGCTGATGGCATCCAGGAACAACAGAGACAAGAACAAGCAGGAAAAAAGTATGATTTTGGCGGGGGGGTGGGGTACAGTTTAAGCATATCCAGATCTTACATTTAAATTCCAGGTCCTAAGTTTAAGAAAAATAAGTATTGGAATATCCTGTTTAGCTTTTAAAGAAAATCAATAGGATTGTGAAAATATGCTTATAGAAAATAGCATAAACAGAAAATAGTCATGCGTAACTATTCTTTGTGATGATCTGACCACAAGACCTATTACTTCTTTCTCATCTGACTCAAAGCTTGTTTTGATTTGTTTTTAAGTTTGGGTACCACAAAAAAGGGCATTGGCCCAGTTTATTCTTCCAAAGCTGCTCGAAGTGGACTTAGGATGTGCGATCTTGTTTCTGACTTTGATGGCTTCTCTGAGAGGTAACTAAGTTGTGTTTCAAAGTTGAAAGAACGAATGGGTTTTTAGGATGTTTAAAATCCAGGGTGTAAAGTCAGTATTCTAGTTAAATAGTGGTGGTTGGCTTTTTTAAAATTTGAAATACTGGTTATTTTTGTTACATTTATTGGTCCTTAATTTCAGATTAACTTCATGAAAAATAACATGATGATGATTTAATAGTAGTATCCTAGGAAGACAAAACCAGAGTTATATTTAAGGATCAAATATAGAATGGTTTGCTGAGAAATAGAATGATTCTAGGGGGTATGGCAGTATTTTGGGATGATCACTACATTCGGAGTTTAATCCTTGGATTATCAGGTCCAAATACTCCATTCTGTCTTCCCATTAGCCTCTCAGGTAATGGTGAGTTGTTACATACCAGGCCTACCTTGAAAAATAGAAATGCCACATTGACACATACTTTCTGTATACAAATCTCTGTGGGAAACCTAATAATCATCAAAAAGCTAAACAGTGATTTAGTCATAGGTAGTTAGTTGGCATCAAATGTATAGTAACATACTGTATCCTTTTTCAATCAACTGTTTATATTTGCCTGCACTGGCAGGATACCTCCACTGAAGAATATTAGGGACAAACTCTTTTATGAGCATCATGTAGACCATCCCTTTTTGTTTTTTATACAGTGTAATACAGTTAATTCAGATTTAAGTCTTTGTGTTTACAGATTGCAGTCATTCCATCCTTCTTTCTTCCTACACATACATCACCCTAATTATATTGTTGATATTCCCAAACTTGAGTAAAAAATATTTTGAATCTATCATTTATTCATATGGCTGATCTCCTTTATTAGATTTTATTTCTTAGAAGGTAAATTTAGTTCCATTTATCAGGTACAGAAATCATTTGAATTGTACAACATTATTTGAGATACTTTTTTAAAGAGAGGTAATATCTCGATTTATCTGTATTTCTCAGGTTCAAAGTTCTAGCTAACCATTACAAATCTATATACCCCACTTTGGAAATAGACATTGAAGGTGAATTACAAAAACTCAAGGTAATGCTTTCTGACCTCTTTAATGTTCTTTTTAACACTTTTTTGCCAAAGTGACATCTAGATCTTTCATTTATTCAGACTGTGTGTAAGAACTGGTAAAGGACATTATTTGTCCTGGATATGGTATGTTTGAGTGACTTCACACAATGTGGCTTAGACAGAATTTTGGGTGGGGAGCAGGGAGCAGGAGTAGTACCTGAAGATAAAAGTAGACAAGAAGGAATGTCTTATGTGCAATGATAGGAAACTTAGCTTTTATCCTGGAGATAATGAAAAGCTATGGGTAATTTTGAGCAGAAGGAAGACTAGATTTGTATTACATAAAAATCACTGATAGCAATTGGAGTATAGGTTAACAAAGAGATGATAACTTTTCAAGCTAACCAGCCCACTTAGAAATGATACCCCATAGGGTCAATTTCTTTAACACTGTACTCTTAAGAGACAAATAAGGTAATTGGCCAAAGATTAGGCCCCATTTGGCAACTCTTAGTTGTCAGTTGTGCCTAAGCTAGTCAGCAGTTGAGATTCCTGTCTTCTCCACCCTTCTGTTCCCCACTATTTTTGGTGAATCTCAAATCTGATTATTACTCCATCTATCATTTCCAGACCTGACTAGGAATCTACAAATATCATATGCCATTTTAGAATGTTTGCAGACCTTAGTTCTGCCCACTTACTGAGTTCTAAAAGGTAGTGATCTCCAAGGAACATTCTAAATTGTTAGGTATTTGTATTGCAGTGCACTGATTGCTGCTTAAAATAGACTGCCATTTTCTTTTCTTTGTCTTATGCAACAAATATTTTAAATTTCTTACTAACCACTTGGAAATATCTATGTGCTAAAGTGTGAGTATGGCTTTTCAATTCCATTTTATAAATGTTCCATGTAAATATAAAGTAGATGAAGAATAATAAACAGAATTGGGTAATAAGATTCTTATAGGTGATATATATTAACCAGGACCTTAAGGAACAAAGGACATGATAAATTGTGTGGTCAATTCAGGCAAAAAAAAAAAAAAGGACTAAAACAGCAATAAACAAGTGATTGGAGACTAGAGCCATACATTCATAAATGGGTATTACATACTGAGGTGGGTTCATGAATGGATTCCGGAATTTCCATACTAGTCTAAATATTTAAGCATAGTTGAAACTAGGTTTTATTACAGTTATACACCATAGGCCTTAAGGGAAGCTCTTGTTTATATTATATTTTAAGTTGAATTCTAAAAGTAAGTAGTATTACTAACACTTTAAATATGTTTTGAGAAATTTTTATGATGCTCTTGTATAAAATAGTACTCGATGTTATATACTAGTAATACTGCAGAGATAATTGCAGTAATGAAATACAGTGAAAAAGAATAATACAGTCAATCACTGCTATTTACATGCTTGGCAGTGCAACTTGTGGCCCTCGCCACATTTTGAGAATCACTGATGCAAGTATCAAAATTAATGGTTACGTGGATTATAAATACAGCTTTTCAGATACCTCACAAAGTTTAAAAGCACAATGTATAGTATACATAGTCATTTCTTTTTATTTTCCTGAAAGCTGGCTTATGAAGTATGAGTACTTTTGCTTTTGTCAATTTTCAGTCATTAAGTTGGGTCATTTATACTTATACTGGTTATGTTGTAAATTGTTTTTTGTCTTTATGTATAGGGTTATATGGAAAGGATTAAACCAATGGTAAGAGATGGAGTTCATTTCCTATATGAGGCCCTACATGGACCACCAAAGAAAATCTTGGTAGAAGGGGCAAATGCAGCACTTTTAGATATTGATTTTGGTAAGTGAGATATGATTTAGTTAAGGGAGCTTAAGTGAGCCTAACTACTTAACATATAAATAGTTAATGATGTTAGCATTAAGGAGTTTTAAAACAATACACAAGCTTTATTCAGGAATGCTGGAAGTTTGTCATCTTATGCCAATCATTTTTTAAAGGAATATTATGGAAAACACAATACATGTGTTAAGTTTTCTAGTCCATATGAAGAATGAAATCATTTGGGTTCAATAGGTTTGGGGATCTATACATTGTGGTTTTCATTGTTTGGTTCATGGTTCAATTCCAGACCTCATTTTCCTGGAACTATAAGATGGTAAGATGAATTCTATGAAAGAATCTTCATCTTTAATTAAACATTTTTTAAAAATATACATTATTATTGAACATGCATATTCTAAGATTTATAAAAGTCTAGTTATATTAATTATTATGTTGGTACAAAAGTAATTGCAGTTTTAGCATTGTTCAAATTTGCCGTTTGATGTTGGAATACATTCTTAAATAAATGTGGTTATGTTATACATCATTTTAATGTGCATTTCTCTCTTTATGGTTTTTTGGTAATGACTTATTACTTGCTGTTTATTTTATATTTATTTTAGACTATGAAAATGATGTTAGACAAAAAGCAAATTCAAGTGATTTTCTTATTGGAGTGCAAAATGGGTCATAAAGCAGCTCAGACAACTCCCAAAATCAATGATGCATTTGGCCCAGGAACTGCTACTAAACGTACAGTGCAATGGCGGTTCAGGAAGTTTCGCAAAGGAGAGGAGAGCCTTGAAGATGAGGATCGTAGTGGCTGGCCATTGGAAGTTGACAACGACCAATTGAGAACAATTGTCGAAGCTGATCCTCTTACAACTACACGAGAACTTGTCGAAGAACTTAACGTTGACCATTCTACAGTCGTTTGGCATTTGAAGCAAATTGGAAAGGTAAAAAAGCTCGATAAGTGGGTGCCTCATGAACTGACCAAAAATTTAAAAAATCGTCGTTTTGAAGTATTGTCTTCTCGTGTGCAACGATGAACCCTTTCTCGATCAGATTGTGAAGTGCAATGAATAGTGGGTTTTATACGACAACCAGCTCAGTGATTAGACTGAGAAGAAGCTCCATAGCACTTCCCAAAGCCAAACTTGCACCAAAAAACGATTACGGTCACTATTTGTTGGTCTGCTGGCCTGATCTACTACAGCTTTCTGAATCTTGGCAAAACCATTACATCTGAGAAGTATGCTCAGCAAATTGATGAGATAGATGCACTGAAAACTGCAACGCCCGCTGCTGGCATTGGTCAATAGAAAGGACCCAATTCTTCTCCATGACAACGCCTGACACGTTGCACAACCAACACTTCAAAAGTTGAACAAATTGGGCTATGACGAAGTTTTGCCTTATCCGCCATATTCACCTGACCTCTCGCCACCCAACTATCACTTCTTCAAACCACTTCTTCAAGCATTTCAACAACTTTTTGCAGGGAAAATGCTTCCACAACTAGCAGGACACAGAAAATGCTTTCCAAGAGTTCGTCGAATCCCAAAGCACAGATTTTTACGCTACATGGATAAACAAACTTATTTCTCATTGGCAAAAATGTGTTGATTGTAATGGTTCCTATTTTGATTAATAAAGATGAGTTTGAGCCTAGTTATAACGATTTAAAATTCACAGTCTGAAACTGCAATTACTTTTGCACCAACCTAATAACTTCCTGGGCATGAGACCTTCTGGATGGATTTGGAGCATTTCCTCCATCTTCAAAAGGTTAATGCTTAACTTCTTCAAACTACTGCCCCATTAGTTTGTTGACCATTTCATCTAAACATGATTTCTCATGATTGATCTGATTCTTCTCAGCTCTTACTGACAGTCGATTGGCTTATGACTCCAAGTAAACCAATTAAAGTAAGCATATATATTTCTATTTAGTAGGTATGTGTTTTTGAGACCACAATATGCCTAGCCAATCTGGAAAAAAAGCAGAATGTCTAATTAGCAGAGTGAATAGTTAATTATGAAGGGGACTTTTGGGGGCAAAAAATTATGCTGCTCTTAAGTTACTCTTGTAATGTGGGGGTTATTTCCTGAACAGAAGTTAAAAGCTGGGGAAATGTTGGCTAACACAAAATTCTTAGTGTGTTGCTGTCACTCCAGGTTGCTACTGCGCCTTAAATATTCATGTCAGTGAGTCATTTGTTTTAAACCAACAGGAGACTTAAAATACACAGATGGGTTTTGGCATTAAATTCTTTCATAGTCCATTAAGCGAGTACCTTCCATACAGCGCTGAGCTAGTAACTGTGAGTGCAGTCCAGGAGCCTCTCCGGTGTAAGCACTTCAGTTAAAGCTCTAACCACCTACGCATTTATCTCATTACAGAAAAAAAGAAGAATAAAATACGGAGGCTTTGAGAGGGTGGTTAACAGTTATGTTCAAATGTGTCGGATACTTAGAATATATTCAAATACAGAATTTCAATGGTAATTCTGTTTTAAGATGTGATGTGTATGTATATGTGTACTGTATTGTAATGTTTGTCTCTATTTTTAGGGACTTATCCTTTTGTAACGTCTTCAAACTGTACTGTTGGAGGTGTTTGTACCGGTTTGGGTATGCCCCCTCAAAATGTTGGGGAAGTGTATGGAGTTGTGAAAGTTTACACAACTAGAGTTGGTATTGGTGCCTTTCCTACAGAGCAAAACAATGTAAGTGTATTTCTCAGTAAATCTAATTCAAAAAGTATTAAAATAACTATTCGAGGCTGGGCACAGTGGCTCACACCTGCAATCCGAGGACTTTGGGAGGCTGAGATGGGGGGGATGATCGCTTGGGGCCAGGCTTCAACACCAGCCTGGGCAAGACCCCATCTCTACATTACAAAAAAAAAAATAGCCAGGTGTAGTGGTACGGGCTTGTAGTCCTAGCTATTCAGGAGGCTGAGGCAGGAGGATTGCTTGAGCGCAGGAGTTTGAGACTGTAGTGAGCTATGATTGTACCACTGCACTTCAGCTTGGGTGACAACAAGACCCTGTCTCTGAAAAATATACATAGGCAAATATTCATGCTTCAATTTTTTTTCCTTAGTGAATTCTTACCTCCCGTGTCTTTCGCTTGATTTACAAAATTGATCACAACAATATTTTTAAAAATAGATATAATTATAGTGATGCCAGAATTTAAGAAGTAATTAAATGGTAGCTTTAATCAGAAAGGTGCAAATTAGGGAATAGGTAGATATAGATAGGAAAAATAGGTTGTAGAGACTGGCTGTAGCTTAGATCTTTGAGCATTGTTTTCAATCTTAATTTTCTTCTAAGGGGTACTGTGATATCAGCAACTACTTATTAGATGGGTTTGTCTTATTCTTTCCAGGAAAAACATGAAAGTACAGTTGTTCTTGAAAGAATTGGCTAGATTCGTCTATTTTAATAAATACTTGTTAATAACTTATTCTTAATAGGCAGCATTTAATTGATTTTTTTATCTGTCAATCTAAATTTTAGGAAGTTACTCACATAACGTCGTAAAAAATATTGGTAAAAAATGATAAAATGCGGCCGGGAGCGGTGGCTCACGCCTGTAATCCTAGCACTCTGGGAGGCCGAGGCGGGTGGATCATTTGAGCTCAGGAGTTCGAGACCAGCCTGAGCAACAGCGAGACCCCGCCTCTACTAAAAATTAGAAAAAAATAATTGGACAGCTAAATATATATAGAAAAAATTAGCCGGGCACTGTGGCATGTGCCTGTAGTCCCAGCTACTCGGGAGGCTGAGGCAGAAGGATCACTTGAGCCCAGGAGTTTGAGGTTGCTGTGAGCTAGGCTGACTCCACGGCACTCACTCTAGCCCAGGCAAAAGAGTGAGATTCTTCCTAAAAAAAAAAAAAAAAAAAAAAAGGGTCTGTTAATAAAGCTGAGAAGGGGATTCTTTTATTGCTCTTTTGCTTTAACTCAGGAAAAATTTTTTTTAATGACCCTTTTCCTGTAGTAGGCACATCGATTTTTTTTTAACTTTCTATTTCACTAATCTATTTCCACTTAAATTATTATTTTTCAAAAATGATAAAACCTCCTTATAGCCACGAAATAACTACAAGGACTAACGCTACCTGTTTGTTAAAAAAAGACAAAGTAAAAATACCCTACCACACATCTTGCCCAAAGACACTAAAGAACCTACTCCCTGCATCCTGCTTACACATAAGACCAAAAAAAAAAAACCCATTCTTAACCCCAAGCTCATTATACTCTTAATACTAAAATCGCCACCCTAAAAGAGGCTTATATGCCAATTTTTAGTCATACAGCATAGGTGCCAATATAATTTCTCACTGCACTTAAATGCCCTACACTGCACCCGAAATATATAATACTCACACAGTTCATATATTATTCATTTCACTTCTAAAAAGAACCCTGAGCCCATCAGTCAGAGAGACAGATTTAAGACAATCTGGTCCTCCCACCTTCTGGTTGACATCCTCCACAATAAATTTTCTTTCTTCCTTGACAGTCCTCATTGTCTCTATAATTAACTTTCTATACGGTAAACAACAAATCCTAGAAAAACCCCCTTTGCGGATTCATTAACAGATCTATTCCAAATAATGCCTCTCTCAGATAAAATCCATCATCTCTATGGAAATCTATCTTCAATTTAGTTATTTTCTGAAAGATGTTTATCTCAAAGTGGCTTCGATATGATGTCTAGTGTAATTCCATTAGATTTATAGCATTAGTATTCTAATCCTAAAGTTCTATTTCTGTTCTCTAGGAAATTGGAGAATTATTACAAAAAAGGGGTGGAGAGTTTGGTGTAACTACTGGAAGGAAAAGAAGATGTGGCTGGTTGGACCTTGTTTTGCTCAAATATGCTCATATGATCAATGGATTTACTGCGTGAGTATTCTTCAGAAATATTCATTTCAGGAAATCATAGACAATTCATGACCACAGGTTTAATTTCGTGGAGAGCAAACTTGAGGTAGTACCCTAATTGGAAAATGTCACTCTTTAGCCACCAAATTGAAATTGTTGATTCAGGTAGAAGTAGGCCAAGATACAGGGAAAGGGTACGCAAGGCGAGAGACCCCAAGTTATCTTCCTAGACAGCTCAGGCTGGTAGGAAACAATCATGATACTCTTCCGTGTTTATAGAGGGAGTCAAAATAGGTGGGTAGATGGATGGATAGATGGGTAGACAGAGCAAGCACAGTGCACACATGGGGGGTGGGAGGAGTAATACGGCATAGTGATTTAGTGCATGGGCTTCCTGTCTGAGTTCCTGGATTCAAATCTCAGATCTGTGCATTGTGCTTGTGTGGCTGGGAAAGTTAATCATTCTGTGCCTCGGTTTCATCATCTTAAAATCTAGATAGTGGTATTACCTACTTCATAGAGGTGTTTTGAAAATTAGCTGAGAAATGTAGTGAGAGCTATAGCACACTTCCTGGCTCACTGAAAATGCTCAGTAAAAGTTAGTTGTTATTAACACATATACATAAATATGTAAATAAATGTATTCATATCTGTATTAACTAGGCTGAGCATCTAGCAAATAGCAGAAAAAAGGATAAAAATTTATGGGTGAGAATCCCAAACCTAGTGTTTTATCTAATTTCCACAGATTTTCCTTTAAAAACCTGTTTTTCAGTCAGTTAATTGGGAAAATTCTGATGTATCATGAAGAGGTCCTTGATGTGGTTTTCTCACTCTGCTTTGACTATTTCTGACCACAGGGGTGGGGGTGATGATAACCAGAGTGAAGAATTGAGGGATGATGGCATGTGTGTAAATGTACATGTATCTTGAGATCATCCATGTGGAACAGGGAGTTCTGCTGTGTCCCACAGCCACAGAGTGCATCCTTGACTGCAGGCAGCCCTCCTGCAAATATGTGTTGTTAATCAGTCACAGCAAAGCTAAGCAAGAGTGTGTGGATCCACCAGTGAAATCTGTTATAATTACTAGAAGAGTAACTCTGGTGGGTCAGTTGAGTCCCTTTTTTATTATCAAGAATATATTGCAGTACATTGTCCTCTAGTGTTATATGTGTGGCACGCTTTATAATTTAATTCTAACCAGTTTTCAGAGTTGCTTTGGAACTTTCAGCTTTGCATGAATTTTTCTTTATTTCCCTCATCAATCAAATTAGACGTTAGGGCCTTTAAGAGTTTGCTATTTTAACAATACCTTTTCTTCCAAAATTAGGTTGGCACTTACCAAGTTGGATATTTTGGACAAGTTTACAGAAATCAAAGTTGGAGTTGCTTACAAGTTAGATGGTGAAATCATACCTCATTTCCCAGGTACTTATTTAGGCATTATCTAAAGGGTATTATAAAGTGAATGTATTAGAGCAATTTCATAAAGCTCTTTGGTATAATTTCTGATATATAGATAGCCACAGGCTTGAGATGCCCTTTGTGAACAGTGCAGGTATGTTTGCTTATTTTTAGCATTTGGTTCATGGCTGCTATACATGTAGGTGCTGGGTCACAACAGGCATGTGCTCAAACTCAACATAGGAGAGAATGAACGTGGTACCTATGAGCACAGCTGTGCTGTGCCTGAGTCTCATTTTCCCTGTCGTGAAGGTAATTTCCATGGATGTGTTTCTTCCTCCCTAGGGAACTGGGGTAAGAGACAAGTGCCCTGCCTGCCTTGGTAAGCTGGCTGGTGCTCAGCACATTAACCCACCTAGCCTTCAAGCCCCATGAAGGATTTTCTCTAACCTCTATTCTGTGCCTAAAGTGGGTGGTTATAGAGAGACTTCCTCCTTGAAGCAATGTGTTTTTTCAGGGATATCTTTAGTTATATGATTTCTTCAGTTACTCAGGAAGTTACATAAATGTTTCCAGCTTCCAGAACTAGAGACTGTTCATTTTTTAGTTTCATCATTGAATAAGGACTAGGAATATGCTAAATGAAGGAATATTGACTAGCTTAATGTAACTTGGTGAGCTGGTAGGTTTTGTGACTTCCTAATGACAACAGTTCTTAGGAAGTGAGGATAGCTGTAAGTTCTTAGAAGTTAAACGTGTATTCTTTCCTTTTCACTTACAGAAAAAAGATATCTGTTGACATCATAGGATAATATTCACTTAGAAAACTGGTTGTTCCAGTGTATGTTATGTCCTGGTTCTTAATTCTATTTACAAAGTATTTCAAGAGTTATGAACTCAAACACCAAAGAGAATAGTATAACCAAATACAGTGACATGTGACAAGGTCTACCACAGAAACCATTACAGCAAATTCTTTTAATTAAAATATTAAAAGCTGACAAAACAGATAAAACTTGTCAATTTTAAGAATTTGTTTTTAAAGCTGAGTTAGCTATTTTTTGTCAGGTTCCCCTGAAACACTCTGAGATGGAGATTTGCATCTAAGAAGTTTATTCTTGAATGCTTTCAACAACATCACTTGTGAAACAAGCAGAGGGACTAGTTGAAATGTGATACAGCCTATTCCATGGGGTGCCATAGAGCTAGGATGGCCGTTTAGAGCTGTCCCAAATTGAGTCAGGTAGTCAAAATTTATACCTCAGCAACTAGTCAGAAAATGAGGACTGTCCCTTGGACGAGGTAGCCCCCTTTGGCCAAAGGCAGTTCCTGGGGGCCAGGGGCGCAGGTTGGAGTGGTGCAGTGAACTATGGAGTCATCAACATGCATTACTCCCTCCCAGCTGCAGGGGAGTGCCCCTGTCTTAAAGGAGGTATTCTGGGTACCACACCACGATATTGTCCACTCTTGTGCCGGCTGGATGTTTTTACATTGTAAAATAAGTTGACTACCATCTGAGACTAGCTCCTGAGAGATTCTGGCTGTTGTCTTTCCTAGGGAAACTTAGAAGAGGAAGGTTAGTGGTAGAAATTAACCCCTACTGTGGCTATCACAATAGAAGCAAGAGTCTCATTAAACTTTAAGCTAAGGTTGTGCCCTGTGATATTGGATTTCGGGTACCAAAAGCCAGATGACAAGGAATGGAGTCAATGGAAGAGGTAAATTGATCATCGAGAGGAGGTTAGGGCCATTATTCCACAGTGTAAGTGGGGAAGGATATGTTTGGCACCTGGATGATACTTGGGCATCTGTGGTATTCCCCTGCCCTTCATTGACAGCAAATGGACTAATGAATCAGAATCAGCCAAGGTCTGAGGAGGGCATGGGGAACAGACTCAGACCCCTCAGGATGTGGGTCTCAACCCCCAGTTGATGCTGATTATCTGATTATCTTCTTCTGCTACTGATTCTAGATTCCCTTCATACTCAGCTAACACATCTACTGGTACAGGTGGCTTTCCTGGTGAAATGTGTTTTTCAAAGGCTTATTTTTCTACTATAATAGGCCAAGAAACCAATATGGGGGTTCTGGCACCTACCAAGTATGTTTATTCCAGTTTTATATTCAGTGACTGGAGAAATGACTATTGGGTGAATCTGAATCCAGTCAACTCATGATGAGCTAGACTTGGGCTAAGTTTCATTTATTATTTGGCTCCATTATTAACAGGGGTCCCATGGTGTCAGTGTTAGCTTGAACTTTGGGTCTAACGGTCCTCAAAAATGACTGGTTATTCTCCTTTCCTTGATAATACGGTGGGGTATCATTACTATATACACTTGCTGTTGTATACAGTATGGTTGCAGAATCTGACTTCCTATGGATTTAGTCTCTCAGACACTGATACCCAGCTAGGAAAACTGGTTCGGGTCTGGAAATTAATGAAGTGGTCATTACTTTTCACTGGAGCATTGCCCTTAGCCCCTTGAAAATTCATCCTTGAATTTATTTTGAAACTTACTAAAGTTGATTTATAGATTAATGTCCTTGTTTATTACCTATCTTGCTTCTAACTGGCTCCTTATCTCTCTCTCTCTCTGATGGTCAAGCCTTCTTTGCTGTCACTCTGCTGCCACTCATGATGGTATTAATAATTAAGCCCACCTTGCTTCTCAAGGTTTAAGTGCTGCTGCCTGGCCTTTATTCTTTGGGGATCCTGTCATCTCCATTGCTTTTCATGTATCTCAGTCTCATAGTGGCCTCTCCTTCCATCAGCTTTTGGGTTTAGAGGGTAGTCATCACTGAGCTTTTCAACAGTATTGCTGCCCTTTTCACCAGTGCAAGTGTTAGCCCTTTGCTAAAGAGTTCCTTCTAGACACTCCCACGTCATTTTGTCCACTGGTGGATTTTCTGGCCTTAGTTTCTCTTTTGTTATATGTATGTTAGACTTTTTGATATCATCCCATCAGTCCTTGAGGTTCATTTTACTTTGTTTCTCTTTTCTTTAGATAATTTTTATTGATTACTCGTTCTTCTACCCTTCTCCAAATATGCTTTTAAACCCATCTAGTGAATTATTATTTCCAGAATTTCTATTTGGATCTTTTCTGTACTTGCTATTTCTCTACGGTAGAGATTATGTACCTGTCCACTCACCAATAATGAAATCTTTTTGATTTATTTTAGCTACTTTTTTTTTTCCCTATTAGTCTGACATCTGGGCCATCTTGAGTTGGGTTTCTTTTGACTATTCTTTTTCTTGAGTGTAGATGGCTGTTTCTATAGCTAATGACTTTTGATTGATTATTGGACATTGTGGATGATATGTTATAGAGACTCAGATTCTGTTATCTTCTTCTGAATATAGTTAATTTTAGGGGGACAATTGAATTATTGACTGATTATCTTGAATTTGTATAGCTTGGGGTTTTGTGCTTTGTTAGTGTGGTTATGTGGAAAACCCAAGATGTTCCCAAACCTTCCTACCCTGGAATGTCAGTCTCCAGATTCTCTCTCTTCTGTGGATTTTGGCAGAGCTTGGTTTTAGACCTCATTATGGGGTAAGTTTGTAGTAGGTTCTACTCAAGGGTATGGTTTTTATTCTTAGGGAGCAGCCTTTCTGTTGTATCACCTGGATGCCAGGAGAGTTAACAAGGTATGTTAATGAAATCTCTCCAGGTCAGCAGTGCTGGAGCTCTAGTATGTCCTGTCCCTTCCTTTCCACCCACACTGCTTGACTCAGAGTCTTTATCCCTCCCTCAGCTGTGTAGCAGCTGATGTCTAGTAAGCCTCCAATAATCCCACTCTTTGCATGTAGAGTCCTACCTTAGCCTTGGGGCTCTCATGCAGGCTCCTGGCAGTGGGGGTATCCTCTCTGATACCTAACCCTGCTGATTATAGCTGTTTCAGCTTCCCTGAAGTCAGACATCCACATCCCCAGGTCAGGGGAGCTGCCATTCTCTGTTGACTCCAGTGTCCTGAACTGTAGTCAGGAAATTGTCCCTAGGCAGAAGGTTGAGTGACTTCAGGACATGCTTGTGAGTTTTCTCCCTCAGGGACCATGGTTTCGTGCTGCCTGTAGTCAACTTCCTAAAAAAAGCTGTTATATATTTTGAGAGCTAGTCTGGAACTGTTCTATTTTATCACGACTAGAAATGGAAGCCCCACTGAGTCTCTAAATTCCTCCTACCATGTATCGCAGCAGTTCTGGCATATCACTTAGTATGATTCATCACTTTTTCTAAGCCGCCAAGAACATCCCTAGCAGTGTGTTTTCATCTCTCTGTCATGCGTCGTGGTATGCTATACTCCCATACCAATGGCCTCTGATTCAACTTTGTTCCACCGCCTGCTGCTCGCCTTGATCAGGACCCCTCAGGATCCAGTTCCTTACTTACTCTCTTGATGCTTACTGGTAAATGTTGGCTCGCTCCCGCAGATCTTTTAGAACATAGTCCCTTTCCTCCCTTAACAGGCCCACACTTCCTTAGCCAGGTTACGTTGGGGTCTGACCTTAGATACTGTTTGCTGGCAAGGCAGGAAGGTAAAGGTAGGTCTGAGACCGGCACGTGCTGACTTGCAAGGCAGAGGCCTCTGCGTCATCTTAAAGCAATGGAAAGCCTTAGCCTTTAATAAGAAATTGTGGGACATTCTGCAGACCCAAAGAGTTCAGTGAATCTGGTGACTCAGGATTTTCGAGTGCATCAACCCCAGATGCTCCATCCAAAGTCTCAGGGTCCCACTTTTTCCCAACCAGGGCTCTGGCCTTGTCATGGCAGACTTGTTGAATTTGAGAATTCAGCATTTTCTGGAACTCTGCTAAATGTATGATCGAGTTCCCATTCTAATCATCTTTTTCTGCTCTCTGCTACAGAAGATGAGAGTCTCTCTAAATGCTGCCAGGAAGGCCCTGTGACTTTCACGCTTTGCTTTAAACTGATGAAAGACTGTTAGTCTTTTATTGTCTTCTCCAGTTCGTGAATGGTATTCATCAAGAGCCATCCAATTTCATTATTCCATTGTGCTCATTTCTCAATGCCTCAGATATTGCCAGTGCCTTACTTTCCACCAGTATGGCATGAAGAGTTTTAGAAATTGTATTTCTGCAACATGTCAGAGGCTGTCCATGCTCTGCGTACCACCAGCGGCAGTCCTCATGGCCAGCCAGCTGGCCAGTGATTGAGCCTCTTAGTTCCCATGTTAGAGCCATCTTCCTCAGACACTCCTGGTGCCAGCTGTCTTACACTGAGTTCCCTAGCTAGGCAAGACTGGTATAGTTGCATAAAAAAGCCTTCAGCTGATCCCCTGGGGAACTCTGGAGCTAGAATAGCCCTTCAGATTGGTCCCAAGTTAAGGCAAGTGGCCAGGTTGTTTGTATTCCCACATCAACAAGTTATTAGATATGAGCTGCTCCAGGGTGGCAGTCTCTTCAGTGGAGGGTGAGTCCTAGGGAGGCTCTGAACTGTGAGTGGTCAGCAGACAAAAATTCCCCTAGCTCTCAGTCTTGAAGAGAAATCTGTACCGTGTCCCATAGCAGCCACTGTATTGTCTGTCAAAGAAACTATTCTTAATTATCTACAGTACATTTTCAGTTTCCATTAGGGGATACAGAGAAAATGGTTAGGTGGAATAATGTAGAAAATTTCAGTCGAAACAATAGAAGATCTCTCATAAGAGAGCAGGCATGTAAGTCGTCTTTCTGTGCAGTTGCTGTTATTGTGCAGATCCATAATCCCTAATGGGTAGTATAGAAATTCAAAAAGCTCTAAAAATGAAAAGTTTTAAGTTTGGTACCAAAACTCCTTTGACAGCAAAACGTGACTTGAACTAATGTTAGAATTACATAATCTGTATCCACTTATAGTGAATGATCGTGTGTTGCTACAGAAATATGGTTGATTATAGAATACTACCCCAGATGGTATATGCACTGTTTTACCTTTCTAAAACCTGAAGAATTCTAAATTCCAAAACATATCTGGCTATAAGGATTTCAATAAGAGATTGTGAACATGTGGTATATCAAAAAGTTTTTTGATAATAGGCAGTATATACCATGAACAAATACACTCTTTAACTTTTAGCAAAACAAGAAATCTTAAATAAAGTTGAAGTTCAATATAAGACTCTGCCAGGATGGAACACAGACATATCCAATGCGAGAACGTTTAAAGATCTACCTGTTAATGCACAAAATTATGTTCGATTTATCGAAGATGAGCTTCAAATTCCAGGTAAACAAACATTTTATGAGCAGCTGTCTTTACTTTTCTACTTTTAATTTACCTATCTGCCTTTGAAATAGAATAAAGGAAAGATCATTATTATTTCGCAATAATGCTCATGATTTGCATAAGTGCCCAGGAAAATATAAAATAATAATTTTATTCCTTAGAGTAGATACAGTGTTCATCTTTAATAGAAGAAAATAAATTACCTCTCACCCTTTCTGACCTTGTCTCTAATTCCGTTAGCCTGTTTTTTACCCTGTGACATTTGTTCTCGTTCCTTTCTCCGTAATAACAAATCCGCCTATATCTTCACCACGACCAAAAATGCTTTATGGATTTTTTTATTTGGGTTAAATCACCCTTGAGAGTTGGGAGAGTTTCTTGAATAGACATTAGGAAATAATAGGTACATAAAATTGGAGATCTTACTAGAAAAAAATGTGAGGAAAGAATAAATAACGTATAAAACTCGTATGTTAAAAAACAAATATAAGATGGCCAAGGAGTTAGACATAGCAAAGTTATAGCTATATCTAGTTATTTGAAGTCATTGTTTTAACATATTGCTTTTTCCTTTTATCCTTTTATTTGCATTGATGGAAATTCGAAAGATGAGAAAAAGTGAAGTGGGTGGGAACTATCTTCCGTGTAAAATCCATTATGTACTTGTTTTGATTTTGTATTTGTGGTTCATTTCAAACATGACTTATGTTTTTTTTTTTTGGAGACAGAGTCTTACTCTGTTGCCCAGGCTAAAGTGCCGTGGTGTCAGCCTAGCTCACAGCAACCTCAAACTCCTGGGCTCAAGCGATCCTCCTGCCTCAGCCTCCCG
>NW_012146079.1:3445303-3457329 GCF_000956105.1 Propithecus coquereli | reverse complement strand
TTTAGTTGTCCAGCTAATTTCTTTGTTTTTTTAGCAGAGATAGGGTCTCGCTCTTGCTCAGGCTGGTCTCGAACTCCTGACTTTGAGCAATCCACCCACCTCGGCCTCCCAGAGTGCTAGGATTACAGGCATGAGCCACCATGCCCAGTCTCAAACATGACTTATGTTTTCTAAATTGTTCGCTGCCCCTCCCAAGTTGATGTCAAATTTAGTAAGCATGTTTGCTTATTGCTCTTAATCAATATTTTTTGAAATATAAACAGCAGTGAGTCTAACAAAGACCTCTGTAAAATACCATAAAGCTTGATCTTAACAGTACCTTATGGAACACAGTAATTCTGTAAATAATCTAAAACCATGTGGTATGGGTTATTAGATTCCCATAGACTGGTGTAGTGGGCAATTTCTAAGGCTACACAAATTCAAATCATACTCTCTTCTAAATATTTCTAACTTTTTGAGGTTTAAAAGTTACATAGACATTTCAGTATCCTCTAAGCATTATCCACTTATCAAAGAAACTTATCTTTCCTAGTTATCAAGAATTTGATCAAAGGCTGTTTAGGTCTCTGGTTGTTTGGGCCAATATTTTAGTATTCTAGTCATTAGGAATTAGGAAATTGAAAACGTGCAATTAAAACAGGGAACAGTAAGGCAAACTACTCTGTTTTAGACCTTGTTTGCACATTCTGTTTAGAAATAGGCAGAGTCTTCTAACAGAATAGAAAACAGCAAAAAGGCACACGGGGAAAAGTTAAATGGTGATGCTAAAAAAAGTGGGGAACCACCTATCTTAATCCCCAAAATTGAAAATTATAAATGAATTAATGCTATTCTTATTCTTTTTGTTCTGTTCTAGTTAAATGGATCGGTGTGGGTAAATCCAGAGAGTCTATGATTCAACTCTTTTGAAGATTGCTAGTAACGTAAGAAACACTCCCTGAGAGGGAGGGAAAAGACTTCCTTAAATATTTCATTTTTGACCTGCAAATTCAAGAATAAAGACATTGAAGTGAGTTTTAAGCCCTACAGTGGTTTCCAGTCTTAATGGATGGCTCTTGTGGAGGTGAACTTTGGCATATTCCAACGTCGGCTTTTCCCCGTCTGGCATGACTGCCAAATCATTTGTTGCTCCTGCTGCGCATGGTGCCACACTTTCTGTTAATGTTTAGTAATAGGCTCATCCATGTTGTTTCAAATCTAAAATAGAATTACTTTTAATGTAGTTTTTCTTCATTATTGTCATTGTGTGTTTTTAGGTTTTACCCCTATTGTAATAGCTGATAAGAATGATTAATGCAGTTTTGCACATATATTTTTACATTCTGATCATTCAATTCTGTCATTGTACTCTTTGTTGTTAGAAAAATGATGAAAAGATAGGGGTTCTGTAAACTTTCGTAATGCTATAAATTCTGTTTAAATTGTGGACTGTTTATTTTCTGCTGAGACCATTGCAAAATTGAGCTTCGGCGGGGGAGGGAGAGAAGGGGGTTATATTCATGGGTCCTTTAATTTGTACAGAACACAGAACTTATTTCTCTCTGTAAATTATTTAATACATTGGACATGTAATTAAATGTTCAAAGAGAAAAGATGTTCCCCAAAACAACAATCTTAATGTTAAAAGTAATTAGTCATTAAAAGATCTGTTGTGATATTTGGTGGATTTTTCTTTAATTCCAGACATTACCTCTGAAATATGTATCTTTTCTTTTTAATCTTACTATTATTTCTAAATCTAGCGGATTACTTTCTCAACATTGTGCCTGCCAACATGCCTACAAAATCATCTATAAGTTTCCAGATGAACCCAAGTTGTTGGCCATAATTTCAATCATGCCTTTATTTCTGCTTTCCTGAAAAAAAAAAAGATATTATTCTGACAATTAGGCTTAACATATTATGTTGTAGATTACCCTTCAATGAACTATTTTAAATGTTTATAATTTAAATTTATTTTATTATACCATCAATAGCTGATTAAAAAGAACCAAATATTTCTAGTATGCTTTGTGTATTGTGTTTTTGTTCTGATAAGAGAAGTAATAGTCATACTATTATATAGGAAGGAGCTTCATCTCTGCAGTGTGTGGGGATAAGGTAGGGAGAGATCAAAAATAGAATCTTTCAAAGGCTCTAAATATCTTTTATCTTCACTATATATTTTTATTAGTACTTGGCTCAAGAAAAATTCTAAAATGGGAGCAGCCTTGGTGGGCTCAATAAGTAAAAAACAATAATACAGTTGATCCTACAAGCTCACTACTGATCAATAATGATCTATATGTAAAAATAATTTATATTTACTGTGTAATAAATAATTTCTATTCTAATAGAAATTGAATGGGCTTTTAAAGTTCACATTCTTATCTTCACTGTAAGCTTCGCATTATTGAAATCTATTTTTAATTATGGTTCAGAAGCAGATATTAAAAACCCATTCTTGTTGGGCACAGTGGCTCACACCTATAATCCCAGCACTTCGGGAGGCTGAGGTGGGAGGATCGTTTGCGGCCAGGAGTTCAAGACCAGCCTGGACAACACAGTGAGATCCTATCTCTACCAAAAAAAAAAAAATTACCCAGTCATAGGAGCATGCACCTGTAGTCCCAGCTACTTTAAGAGGCTGAGGCAGGAGGATCACTTGTGCCCAGGAGTTTAAGATTTCAGTGAGCTCTGATTGCACTACTGCACTCCAACCTGGGTGATAGAGTGAGACCCTGTCTCTTAAAAAAATTTTAAAACATCATGAACTGAGTGTTATCTGACTCACCAACTCATAAAGTTGGATGTGTACAGCAACACAACATTCCATCATCAAATAAAAGTGTTATGTACATGATTAGGCCCTAACAAGCCTTGAAAGCCGGAGTAAGTTACACGAAGAAGTGGTCCAAATGTCCCTAGTCCCCACTCCTGCTGCACTGCCTTCTCTCTTTCAGCCTGCACCTATGGCCTCATGGCAAGTGCCCTACAATCTAGTGGACACAGGAAAAGAAGACTCGGTCCTAGTTTACAGATGGTTCTGTATGGGTACCATATGTGGGTACCACCTTGAAGTGAACAGCTGAAGCACTACAGCGCCTCTCTGTAAGGAAAATGGAGATGAGCTGGAATACCCATCTTCTCCAGTCCTTTGACATCCACATTCCTAGTTCTTGGGCCTTCAAACTTGGACTTGGGACTTACCCATTGGCCCCCCTCAGATCTTTGGACTTGGACTGGAGCCATACCATCAGCTTTCATGGGTTTCCAGCTTGTAGATGACAGATCATGGGACTTCTCAGCCTCCACAATCACATGAACCAATAATCCATCAAAATAAATCCACATATATATAAATTGTATGTGTGTGTGTGTGTATCCATTTCTCTGAAGAACTCTAGTAAAAGTTGTTAGTTTGTTTTATGTTCTTCTGTGTTCCTTGAATTCTGTTTCCTCTGGGGTCATTTCTTGCTTTTATTTATTTTTTTTTAATTTATTTTACTTTTATAGAGACAAGGTCTTGCTCTGTCACCCAGGTGGAGTGCAGTGGCGCAAACACAGCTCACAGTAACGTCAGATTGCTTGAATCAGGCAATCTTCCCACCTCAGTCTCCCAAGTAGCTAGGGCTACAGGTGCACACCACCACACCTGGCTATTTTTTTTTTTTTCCCCTTGTGGAGACAGGGTCTCACTTTGTTGCCCATGCTGGTCTCGAACTTGTAGCCTCAAGCAATCCTCCCACTTTGGCCTCCCAGAGTACTGGGATTATAGGTGTGAATCACCATGCCCAGCCTGGTCTTTGTTTATGTTACATTCTTTTTTAAAATATCTGGTGGTCGATCACTGGGTGGCCCTTCACATGTAAGACTAAGGCAATGGAAAGCTATATGAAACTCTGTGTTCCTGGGGGAAGTTAACTGATAGGCTTCCTTTGGAGTCAATAAGTAGAGAGCCAACTAGTATGCTGGAAGGGGGTGTCCCTAGCAGCCAGAATGCAAGATTCTTTTCTTTAGGATCATTTTCTTTCTTTAGAGAAAATCCTCCAGCCTTTTCCTAAGGAGTTGCTGCCTAGTTGTCAGGCTTGCTTCTTGCCAAGATAGGGGTGTTAACTCTTCTATATACAAACTTTCACTTAATCCTTTTGACCAGTCCCACATCTCACTACAGGCCTAAGCTATACCTGGGTTTCTGCATCCAGAACCCCTTCAAGGGTCTGTGGTGTCAATCATCTTATCTTCCTCCTTGACTCTGTCTCCAAGGTTCTTTTTTTCTCCTCTCAACGGTGATGATGAAATTATTAAGCCGATGCAATTATATTCTTATGTGGTCCCACATATAACCATTGAACTAAATATAAGATAATTTGCCAGCATCAGCAACAAGACTGGTAGTGGGGCTAAGAACATGTGACAAGTTCTCTTAAGGCTTGATTGATTCCCTGTTCTAGGCTGACAAACTTAATCTGAAAAGAACGTGCAACATGTAAATATTTTAGGATTATAGCCATCTCTATACACTCTTAGATTAAAAGTAGTTCTGCTACCATTAACTTAGTCTAAATGAGTCACCTAAGAATGCCAAATGTCGTTTTGTGTGAATGCCATGGTTATTTCAGTTTAAAAACACTTCTTTCAAAGCCACTTCCCTGTTCACAACAGTAGAGCTCTGGCAGTGAATTAAGTGGTCTAGGATTCGATGAAATGGTGGCTAATTTCTGGTCCCAATCTGGAATTTAAAACAAATTAATGATTTATTTTAAGACTACTCATTCTATCCTGTCTGCAATTGTACACAATAACAAAAATAATTGATGGGATTTAAGACAAAGGAATATATTAAAAATATGGAAAAAGAGACTTAAAATGTCTCTTTGGTTCAGTTCCTGATTAAGGGGCATATTATTGAATTATGCAAAAATGTAAATAAAATGAAATCACATAAATTTGCATTTTGATATCCTAATTCTAGACCCCCATACCCTTTTATCCTACATTATTGACGGACCACTTTGTATCATTTTTGTATCAAACTTCACTTTTTGCCATCACTAAACTCATGCTCACTGGAGTTCCCTTATATTTTATAACCTCTTTTCCATGATCGCTAACAGTTCTGCTTATCTAAAAGGTAAGAATTCGGCTGGGTGTGGTTGCTCACACCTGTAATCCTAGCACTCTGGGAGGCCGAGGCTGGAGGATCACTTGAGCTCAGGAGTTCGAGACCAGCCTGAGCAAGAGTGAGACCCTGTCTCTACTAAAAATAGAAAGAAATTAGCTGGACAACTAAAAATATATAGAAAAAATTAGCCGGGCATGGTGGCGCATGCCTGTAGTCCCAGCTACTCGGGAGGCTGAGGCAGTAGGATCGCTTGAGCCCAGGAGTGTGAGGTTGCTGTGAGTGAGGCTGACGCCACGGCACCCTAGCCCGGGCAACAGAGTGAGACTCTGTCTCAAAAAAAAAAAAAATAAATAAATAATAATAAAAGGTAAGAATTCAAGGGCTTGAGTTGAATACAGTAATCATTGTTCAATGAACCAAAGACCAGGGTGTTTCAATGATAGCATTGTTAACAAAACTTTATGTTACTGGGTGCTTTACTTACCTTAACATTCACACATTGCCAGTAACTCTCAGAAGTACACTGATATTATGAAATTAATTAATTTGCCCACATTTGCATGGCTTATAAGAGGTACAGCCCACCTCTGACTCAGAATTATCAGGCTCCAAAGTACCTAATCTTTTCACTCTTCTATCCCACCTTCCTTAACACTTCAATAGCATTTCAAAAAATAAACATTTCTTAAGAACAGATAACATTTCATTAACCTAGGAAGTATGACTGGAAATGCCATCTTTGGAGGATTTTTAAATTAAACTTAATTAAGTGTGACCTTGTCTGTAGTCAGTAACCATATGACTTCTCAGGGTTTATTATTGAGTCAAAGAGTAACTATGGCCTTCTTGAGAATCACATTGTATTTCAGGGAAATGTGTTAAGGTAGTTTAGAAGTATAAGGAATCCTACTCAACAGCTCTTAGTGATCCTTGTTGTAGGATTTACCATAGAATTGAATTGTACACATATTTAAATCAGGTGAATCCAACAAGAGATGTTCTGAGAACAGCTGATGTTACCAAGCCTGAAATGTGCTATACAGATTGGGGATACTATGGAAAGAACGTATGAAATGATTATTCGGATTTCCTTGCCATTCAACAAAGTACAATTACTGTTCATGTCAATTTGTGGTGGTGACTCCTTCTAAAGTCATGATTGAAAAATAAAGAATTAATTGAGAACTATGGAGAAACTTGAACCAACTTGCTGAGAATTCCAAATTCTTTATTCTAAATAATGATTTCATATAATTTAATATCATTACTCTTTAATGATTTAAGAGATTGTCAAGAATAACTTTGCATTTGGTTTTTACCTTATGCACTGGTTTTAGAAGTTCATTTCAGTGTAAGATGCAGACTAGCCTTTTGTCCACCTGATTGTTGTTTATAAAAATAATTGCCCCCTCAGTATCTCTCAGATTCATCTGAATCTCTCTACTGAATCTCTCATCTGTTGCCTAAATTACTGGTTCTCAAACTTGGCTGCACAATGGAATTATCTGAAGAGTTTTATTATAAAAACCATTGATGCCTGGAACCCCCACCCTCCCACCAAACCAAGAGATTCTGATTTAATTGGTATTGGGTAGAGCCTGGGCATCTGAATTTTTTTTTTTTTTTTTTTTTGAGACAGAGTCTCACTCTGCTGCCCAGGCTAGAGTGAGTGCCGTGGCGTCAGCCTAGCTCACAGCAACCTCAAACTCCTGGGCTCAAGCAATCCTACTGGCTCAGCCTCCCGAGTAGCTGGGACTACAGGCATGCGCCACCATGCTCAGCTAATTTTTTCTATGTATTTTTAGTTGTCCGATTAATTTCTTTCTATTTTTAGTAGAGACGGGGTCTCGCTCTTGCTCAGGCTGGTTTCGAACTCCTGAGCTCAAACAATCCTCCCGCCTCAGCCTCCCAGAGTGCTAGGATTACAGGCGTGAGCCACCGCGCCCGGCTGAATTTTTTAAAACTCCAACTGCTGGGCTCAAGCAATCCTCCTGCCTCAGCCTTCCAAGTAGCTGGGACTACAGGCATGTGCCTCCATGCCCGGATAATTTTTCTATGTTTTGTAGAGATGAGGTCTTGCTCTTGCTCAGGCTGGTCTTGACCTCCTGACCTCAAGTGATCCTTCCGCCTTGGCCTCCCAAAGTGCTGGGATTACAGGCGTGAGCCACCATGCCTGGCCCTCTTGTGCATTTTCTGTTAGTACTGTCCTTTCTCACTCCAAATGCTCTCCCATATGAGTCTTCTTTCTGTTTCCCTGGAAACGTCCCTAGTTCAATTTAAGAGCATGGGCTTTGGAGTGTGGTACATATGGATTTGGCCTGGACTAACAATTTACCAGATACTTGTGTAAGTAGGTTTTTAAAGTCTTCAAGCCTCCATTCCCTTTTGTGCTAAATGGAATTAACAATAGTAATAATACTTCATGGGGACTATTATGACTAATTGTCACAATGAGTGTTTCCGCACGTGCGTGAGCATGTCGCTTACCACAGTTCTAGGCACATGACAGATATTTTAAGTCCTAACAACTCTCCTAAAATGTAGGCCTTGAGTCCTCATTTCACAGAGGAGCAAAAAGGTTCAGAGAAGCCAATGTGCCGCCCAACACCACGTGGCTGGAATGCTCCGGGCCTGCAGCGCTAGGATGCCTGAGTCCCGTCCGCTACTTTACGCAGCCCCATCCTGCGTGCGCTGCAGCAGTCTGTCAGCTGTTCTCGCCTGCCGTCCATGCCTTCTCCAGCCCATCCTGAGCAGAGCTGACAGCGCATATCCTCTAAAGCGGGCTGGGCCGCCCCCTTGACTATGATCCTGCAGTGGCCCTGACTGTCCACATCCGACTTCCCAAACTCCCTCAGCTGCTCTGCAGCGCAGGCCTTGTCTCCTCCCACTCTGCCAGTCCACGTTGTATTTTCCACTTGCCCCACTGAAGCCTGCACCGACATCGCTGGAGTCCTCCCTGCTCTGCCACAAGCCTCTCCATCTCCGCCGTCCTCAGGCGCAGTGTCCCCCGCCCCGTGCTGTCCTCTGTTTCTTCACTGTGCAAACCCCACCCATCAAGGCCCAGCTCAGGCCCCGATTCATGTGTGCTGCTCTCCTGGCTGTTCCAGGCCCCCGTGATCTCATTTTTCAACTCCTGCTCCTCGACGTGGCATTCAGTCATCCCCTGAGAGGTGGACGTGTCCTGTCTCATCTTCCCAATTGGACTGCGTGCGAGCTGCCTGTAGGGCTGAAACCACAGTGTGGGCTTGCCATGGACCAAGCACAATGGTGGGTACACAGTAGGTGGTAAATATTTAATTGCTTTGCTAAACATTCACTTGGTTCAATAGATTTTGAAAGAATAAGGAACTTCTAAAATAAGTAAGGGAGGACACCTTTTGTGTCTGTCTGTCTAACAAGGTTTCCTCATAGCAGAGGAACTGCAAAGAAGGTTCTATTTACTGTCACTTTGGAACGAGAGGCCCAGCCAGTTCTGAGGATGGGAGTCCCACTGACCCTTCTCAACCACCTCTTGTCTGAAGCCCCTCCTCAGCCTGCACAGCTTCTACCCGCCCCGGGCCTCACGCTTTCTTTAGCCCTAACCTGTGGCCCCCTTAACAGCTCCCTTCCTTCACCACAACCCTCCAAGTCACCCTTGGGGACCCCACCCCTGACACCCTGCACTCTCGCCCAGCACCTCCTTCCCTAAGGACCCTAATCTCAGCCCCAGCCTCCTCCCCAGTCCCTCAGCTCCCTCCCTTCTCAGGCTCCAACCTTCTCTGGGCTTCTAGAACCTGGCTTTGCCCTGCTTGTAACCTCTCATCCCAAACCTCTGCTGTCAATCTCTGGCCCCCATCCCGGCCTCATCCCTGGCTCTCCGCCCCCCCCCCAGTTCCCACTCTTTGTGATTCTTGCTGTTTGCTGTTCCCTGGGGACCTGGGGCCCAGCCCAGGCCGCCTCCCCTGGCATTCCATCTGAGCTGTGGCTCCTTTCTCTGGGAAGAAAAGAAGGAAGGGTAGATCCTTCCCTTACATTTTTTTAAGTAAAAAGGAAGTGACTCGCTGTACAGGTGACAGTCAGCTGTGACAGAGGCAGTGCAGCTTCCCAGTCAAGCATTCCGGAGTGAAATCCAGCCTGGGGCTGAATTCTGCTCCTCCTACCTCCCAGCTGTGTGATTTGAGGCTAGCTAATGAACTGTCTCTGCAACTTGGCTTCCCCTACTGTAAAATGGGAAAATAACATTAATAGCACCTACCTCAGAGAGCTGCTGTGGAAAACCAAATATGTGCCTGCCACTGTGGAAGAGCCCCTAAAACGCTGGAGCTTGCTCATTCAGAAAGTCTGTCAATGAGTAATTCAGTCAAAAGCCTAAAATTCAAAGCGCCAGTGACAGCAGGAACATAGTACTGTTTCAACTTGTGTCCGCATGTCACCCCCAGGGTCTTTCCTATCTGTCGGGGAGCCTCGGTCCCTTTTTGTACAATCACATATGCTGCGGCGTAGACAAACGGCCACAAGGGGAATTTAGAGTTTTTGAAACATACCTTCAAATGCCAAATAATTATCATAAAGTCATTTAAAATCAGGAATAAGAAAGTACCCTCAACAGTATGCTTAAGCTCCATAACGATTTTGTCACATGACAAGGGGCTCCATGAAGAGTGGGCAGACACGAGCCTGCTTCCTAACAGGGACATCGACACCTTGTCATCCCCGAAGTCTCGTGTGCAGGGAGCCAGAGAAGGAGGAAGGGAGGAACCTCAGACGGCGCCCCACATTCGTCCTGCACCAGACACACACACGCAGATCTATACCCCCAACTTGACTGGTCCCAAAGAGACGGCAAGACAGCGAGCCCACCGGAGATGCTGATCTGTGCCCCAGGAAAGGTTAGGCTCAGAGAGCTGAGAGCAGTTAGCCAGACTTACCAATCTCGTAAAATGGCAGACCATAATCTCTTTGGTAAGTGGTTTCTTTGTACCACGGTTCGGCAGGCTTTGAATGTCTTCGAAAACAAATATATCGAATGAGTGTTTGTTGGTCTAGTTGCGGCTGATACTGACTTTTTCTCTGGGGTGGAATTGTCAAGTCTATGAGTGGTCTAAATGGAAATAGAAATAGTTTGCTGAACACCCAACAGGAAAAAGGCATTCTGTTTTCTCATCAGCTGAAATGCATTCCCTGGAAGTGGCCACAAGGCTAACAAGATATAATAGCACTGGCAAGACTCCCATAGCTCCAAGGTCAGCCCTGGCAAAGTTGCAAATAGATGGCTCAGGGATTTCAGTCCGTTTTTCCCTTTAGCATCCCTCCTCCTCCCCGGTCACGGGTTACAGAAGGTGACCTGCATCAAAACCTCCACTTGAGCTGCCCATGCACGGATACTTCCTGTACTCGAGATCTCCCTCGTGCCTTTCCCATCGTCATCTTCCTGTGCATGTCTGGTTCCTTCAAGGAACCAATGCATTTTTTTGGCCAGACCAACTGCTATGGTGCGTCTTGGGGTCTGATGGACCTGAAATCAGTTATAACCTTCCTGTACCCCTACTCATGTAGGTACCCTTGGAAGATAAAAGTAAAGAGTCAAGATGTAATGGCAAAATATCTTCATACACTCGTAGGAGTATACTTACATTCACTAGCACAACTTATTTGAGATGTGAATGTAAGCATACATTCAGTGGTACAATTTTGGTGATATATATTAAGACCTTAAAAATGTGCATATATTTTGTCCCAGCAAATAGGATGTCAATAGAGACTTAGCTATAAGAATGTTGGTCAAAGTGGTTTTTTGGTTTGTTTGTTTGTTTGTGACAGAGCCTCACTCAGGGCAATTGTCAGAAATCACATAGACCACAGCGTGGCAGGTGCCTCTATGCGGTTGGGCCATGAGCAGCTCTGGCAGTGGAGTTTCGTCATTTCTTTTCTTGTCTATTCTCTGGCAGAGAACATAGCTCTTATAGTTTAATATAGTATGGATTTGAGTTAGAACAAGTATGGATTTGAGTTAGAACAAAGAGCCTTGGACTGGGAATCAGAAAATGTGGACAGATTTAAGCCCAACTTTTATTCCAACTAACTGTGTGAGCTCAGGCAAGACATGTCACTTCTCTGGGCTACATTCATTCATCTAATTGGATCAGAATGACCTCTAAAGCTACTTCCAGTTTGATCATCCATTACATTTGGACTAATGCTGTTTGAAACCATAGATGCCACAGCTCCCTTCTCTTTGCATGGAGGATAATCAGGAGCTGACTATATGAAGGCAATTAAGAGAAGAGAAATTTGTGAAATATACTAGATGATGAGCTCAAATAATAGCAATCATATGTTGAGTGCTTATTATAGTCTGGAATTTTATATCAATTATTTCATTTAACAGATAAGGCAACTGATACTCACAGAAGGAAAAAAATTGCCCAAGATAAAACGTTTTGTAAGTTACTGAAATTGCTGCTTTTAACTACTGTGGTTTCCAGCCTCCGCAAACTAGAAAATAAGATGAAATTGTCTATGGTCTTTGTTGTTTGTTTTTCTTTTTGTTAAAACCACACCTAGAAGAGCAGAAATCATTTAGGCTATATTCATAATTTGACTGAGAAAAAAACTAAGTCTCAGTAAGTTTAAGTTATTTGACCAAACTAACGTTCTAAACTCATGATGTTTCTTAAATTTCTTTGATGATGTAATAAAAGTCTATATTTGTTGTTGATTGTAAAAGTAATACATGCTCATTAGAGAAAGTCTGGAAAATAGAGAAAAAGATTAAAAAATAAAACACAAACTACTAAAAATCTCACTAGTCATAAGTTATTAATAGTTGGGTGTATTTCCTTTCAAACCTTTTCTATCCACTAAATAATACTTATTATTATTAGGCCGGGCGCGGTGGCTCACGCCTGTAATCCTAGCACTCTGGGAGGCTGAGGCGGGC
>NW_012146079.1:3425245-3445253 GCF_000956105.1 Propithecus coquereli | reverse complement strand
CTGTAATCCTAGCACTCTGGGAGGCTGAGGCGGGCGGATTGTTTGAGCTCAGGAGTTCGAGACCAGCCTGAGCAAGAGCGAGACCCCGTCTCTACTGAAAATAGAAAAAATTAGCTGGGCGTGGTGGCGCGTGCCTCTAGTCCCAGCTACTCGGGAGGCTGAGACAGGAGGATCACCTGAGCCCAGGCGTTCGAGGTTGCTGTGAGCTAGGCTGACGCCACAGCACCCTAGCCCGGGCAACAGAGTGAGACTCTGTCTCAAAAAAAAATAATAAAAAATAATACTTATTATTATTGCTGTCATTAGTATTATTACAAATTGTGTATCCCTTTTTTTTTTCATTTATCATTCTAACTTCAGTAACATTCTTGGAAATGAGGATTTAGGAAGGTGTCTCACCTGGGAGCTCGCTTTGCTCTGTAATCCAAATGGAGTCTTGCCAGCTGCCCTGGGAAATAACCTTGGAGGTCCTTTCCTTGGTGCGCAACAAATATACTAGTGGAGAAAGTGAAGAAGTGAGAAAAAAGCAATTATTACAATTATTTCTTTCCAGAAGAATACCAGCTATAGTATGATAGAAAAAATATATTTGGTCTTTGTCCACAGTTCCTGGCACCGAGCACCTAAAACCTGCGGAATTTCCTGATAGGATTGTCTTTTGTTATTCTTAACAAGCCCCTTTCCATGTACCTGAGTTTATGGAAATTGCAGGCCTCCCCTCCCCACCATAACCTCTGGCATCTGTAATAACCTGTCATTTATTTTCAGGATTCATACGGAAATATTTAACATGTCAGGTATTAGGTTCAAAATGTTAAGAAAAAAAGAAATTAAGAGGATATAGAAAACCATTGGGACAAATGCTGATAATTGCTGAAAGGTGGAAATGGATACATGGGGGCTTATGATACTATTTTTTTCTACTTTTGATATGTCTACAAAATTTCATAATTTTTTTTAAATGGTAGTAACTAGGAATATAAGGACTTAGAAGCAGCACTGTGATGTCAAAGCACAAGGCACTTGTAAGCCTGGGAAAGGGACTCCTGTCCTGCCTAGCAGGGCTGGGCTGGGAGGAATCCTGAAGCATAAACATGAACTAGTAGGAAGGAGAGCTTCCCGGTGTGAACCTGAGAGGGTTGGTACAAGAGGAATGCAGCTGGGTTGGGGAAGGCCAGGTGAGAGGGCAGTGGTGCTCAGACTTTACATTTTGAAATATGTCTCATTTCGGGCCAGGCGCGGTGGCTCACGTCTGTGATCCTAGCACTCTGGGAGGCCGAGGCGGGTGGATCGCTCAAGGTCAGGAGTTCCAGACCAGCCCGAGCAAGAGCGAGACCCCATCTCTACTAAAAACAGAAAGAAATTATCTGGACAACTAAAAATATATAAGAAAAATTAGCCGGGCGTGGTGGCGCATGCCTGTAGTCCCAGCTACTCGGGAGGCTGAGGCAGGAGGATTGCTTGAGCCCAGGAGTTTGAGGTTGTTGTGAGCTAGGCTGACACCATGGCACTCTAGCCAAGGCAACAGAGCCAGACTCTGTCTCAAAAAAGAATAAAAAATAAAAGGCGGTGTTATGTCTGAAAGATTGAAGACCACTGATGTAGCTAAGATTTTTAAGAAGAGTCATGATCTGATGTAGAAAGGTCTCTGCTGGCAATGTAGAAAACAAATTTGAGGCCAATCTGAGTAGAAGGAGCAAGATTGGCTAGGAAGCGAGTACAGTGCTTTCTGTGGGACACCATGAGGCTCTGAACTCTGTTGGGGAGATGTGGATGGAGAGGAGAGGGCTGATTGGGGATATTTTAGGAGACAGGATTGAGGGTAAAAGACAGGAAAGTATCCAAGACAAGGCCTAGGCTTCAGGCATCAGGAAGAATCCTACCTTTCCCCAGGAGAGGGAACACGGGAAGGTGACTGTTACTGGGAAGAAGACTGCAGAGTTTGTGATGCCTGGGTGTGTGGTGTCTTTTTGGGTCTTCCGGATTCCGAGTGCTCAGTAGATGCCGCGAAAGTTCATAGAAAAGGAGTAAAGTTAGTGGAAAGTAGCACATAGTTTTGCACGAAGTATCTCACTGAATATGTGTTAGATGATGAGTGGAAACTTAGGCTATGCCTTCAGTTTGACCAACATTACTGAATGCACACAATGTCCCCTGCCTTCCGCTAGGTTCTGCAGGTACAAGCTAAGAAGCAGTGCCTGACCCCAAAATGCTCTTTCCATGCTGAGATAGTGATCTGAATGAAGGGTCAATGGGGCCCAGAAGAGGGAAGGGTATCTAGGATTTGGGCAGGCAAATGGGATGGGGAAGACATTCTAGGTAAGGGGAATCACAGAAGCCAAGACCCGGACAGAGTTGGGCTCAGAGTGGAGCGTGGGAGGGCCGGAGCAGGCCTGGCCGTCCGGTATGAAAGGCAGTGGGGAGGAGGGCCGGTTCTGTCTCTGTCTGTGCAAACAGGACCTCCGGGAGCTCGAATTTTCAGAAAAACCACAGGCTGTCTGGGCTTGCCCAGCGGCTGGGACAGTATGACTGAGCGAGGAGGAGTCAATAACAGCAGGGATTAAGCCATCAGAAGAAAGAGGAGCTGGCACCGTAAGGGGAACAAATGACAGTTCTGAATGCGTGGAAGCGGGAGCCATAGCTTTCTCAGGCAGCCGTCCAGTTTCTGAAGCACCACCCAGAATATCACCCGGGCCACGTTACAGTTTGTTAAGAACCCACCGAGCTCCAAAACGGCGCTCTGGTTTCTCACGGGTGCTGTGCGGTCTGCAGTAGGCTGTGTTTTCACCGTGGATTCTTCCCTGGCGCGCACACAACCCACGCCTGCTGAACGCAGGTGAGTAGACGAAGCCCTGCTCCCCAGACACAGTCCGTAAAGGCTGTTCCGAGAATGGAGAAGCCCTTCACCAGCATTAAGTGACACTCCCCGTCCGCAGCCCCCGGGCTGTGTCTCTTGGCAGGTCTGGGCAGGAGTGGATCTCCAGTGAGAAATGTGTGTGAGGACAGGCCGGCTGGAGACGTGCAGAAGAGAATTTTTCCCTCCCAAGGGGAAATGTCTGGCCTGGCCGGAGACTGTGCAGTGCCCGGCCTCTACGGATGGCCCTGGAAACACGCACACTCCCCAGGACTGCCCAGGGCTCTGCCCGGACTGATTCTACTGACTTGGCTTCCAAGGTTCCTGAACCGGCTGTGGAAAGCCCTTCCCTTCCCCTTGGGTGGGAGCAGGCAGTCGCTGTGCGTGATCCCACTCTGCATTATTTACAAGTCCCCGATAGCTGGCTCTTGGAGGTGATGTGTTCAGGCCACACGAGAGCACACCTGTCCCCTGGGAGGGGGAGTGTAACCGGAGCAGGATCTGGGCTTAGCCTCGGACACAATTGAATACACACAGGAGAGGTCAGGGGTGTTCCTCCCAGCAGAGCCCGGACCCACGGCCCCAGGCAGCCCGGGTTACTGTGACAACGCTCTTCTCTGTTACATCTGTGCCGTGCCGCATGCTTTACAAAGCATTTTTACAGAGATGATCTCATTTAATTTTCACAGTCACCTTGCAAGGTAAATATTATTAACTGTCTGTTTTATAAGAGCAGGCTGAGCCTCAGAGAGGTTAAATGGACTTTCTAAATATCCCCCGGCTAGTAAATGCCAGAAACATGAATCAAACCCAGTTCTCTAAACACCATGTCATATCCAGAGTCATCAATGTGTGCGCACGATGATTTCTTTTTTCCAGAAGAGTTCAGCGTTATTGCTATTTTTGTATGGACTCTGGATTCTCCCACTTATGGGCAGACAAGGAGTAGACATCGTACACCAAAAGAATAAGAAAAGCAGTAAAGAGCGGCGTTGGTGGCATAGTGGTGAGCATAGCTGCCTTCCAAGAAAAGCAGTAGAGACACAGCAATGGTAGCTGAAAGATGCTTTCAGTTCAATAAAAAGTACTTATTGCAAGCTCCGATGTGTCTCCAGTACCCTAGGTGCTGGGGATACAGTGATGATAAATGTTTTTCTACCCAAGCATTCGTAATCTGGCAAAGAAACCGTATTCAGGCAACTAACTAATCAGACAATATGGTGAGTGCTATACCAGTTTGGAAACTGCTCCTAGAGGGAATAAGTAAATTAGCTAAGGACACACATGAACTAGTAAGTACAGAAGATGGGATTAAAGGCAGGGCTGGGAGACCACCAGGCCCACGGCCTTGTCTCTCAGGCTCTACTGGCTCCAGGATATCTCCTCAAGGAAGCAGGAAGCCTCAGTTTCCTCATCAATAAAATAGGAATGAAACTATCATCTCCATGAATGATTACGTGAGAGTAAAGGAGACATTTGTACTTGGTGACTAACATATCCCATTTGTGTTAGGAATTGATATCATTCCAGCAAGATGAGCTGACCCCACCGCTGCTTCTGGATCTTTCAGAGACTGCTCCAACCAAAGTAGAACAGAAGTAAAGGTCTGAAAAAGGGCAAAACATATTACAAATTGTCCCTTTAAACCCCTCCCCCGACTCATTTTGGGAATTAAAACCTGAATTCCTGCCCGAGGCCAGTAACCAGAGGGGCAGGAGAACGTCCTTCATTCTTTGTACCCCAGGAGACGGCTCAATGGAATTGTCCGGGCAGAGATCATGAGATTGTCTTCACCAGAGATGCTATAGTTAAACAGCAATAGCCTGAAACTGAGAGCTCCCTTTAAAAGTTCTGTATTTCTGCTTATAGATAGGACAGTCATACTTTAAGACGAGAGTCTACCATCCTCCTCATTTGCCGGTTCTTCGTTCCACTGTGGGGACAGGTACCAAACTTTTGGTAACAAAAATTTTAAAATCCATTTAAATTGGACACAGATTCTGTATCTTTTATCTTCCGCAGCACACAGAATTAAATCCATTTGAAGTGATCTATTCAGGAGCATTCTGGCTGGGATCCACAAACCAGTGCACCACTCAGCCCTGCCCCTGAGTGGCAGGTCTCCAGTCTGTAGCTTGGGAATGGCACGCAGTTAACACTTGCATCTAATACGATTGTTACTAAGAGAATTTTATGTGGTCACTACTACTTGTGAACCATTTAATAGTTACTTTAATTAGGTGCCCCTACTGGTTTGTAATTCAGTTTTCCCTAGCATAGCCCTAAGGGTTGGGCATTTAAGGATGCATTGGATAAATGCTTGTGCAGAACAGCAGAAGGGCAGGCCCAGGTAACAACAGTCACCAGGAGGCCAAACCACACATAAATACAGAAAGATTTTGCTCACTCATTCATTTTAATGTAGTCAGCAACCGTGCATGGAGGGCCTTACCAGGAATGGCCGTCTGCAGAGGTTATGATAGTGAGTTGCAGAGAAGGGCAAGCAAGACCTGCCCCAGGCAGACTAACCTGGAGATTAGCAAAGTGCAGTGACCACAGGCACAGAGGGCAGATTGGCAGGTCCCACTTCTGCCAATCACTAGCTGTGGTTGGTTTAACCACACTCTGCCTTAGTTTCCTCATCTGAAACCCACAGTTGTAATGATTAAACGAGTAGTTAGTATGCATGTAGAACAGTGCTTGACACACATTTACAGCTGCAGAAGTGTTAACCATTATCACTCCAGTGGGTGAGATAGGCGGGAAATAAACAATAATAAAGGTTATAAAGGAAATCAAAAATGGTGTGAGATGGGGAATAACCAAGGTGGAGAGGCGGCAGAAGGAGAAGACCTCTAGCCGGGGGGTAAAGGAACAGCTCTCTGAGCAGTTGACTCAACAGAGCTGAGATGTGCTGGGTGACGGGGCTGGAAGGTGTGGGAGAAGGGAGCAGTCCAGGGAGAAGGAGCAGCATGTCCAAAAGGCCCGAGGTACAAAAGAGGCCATGACAAGGGGCTGGAGCTAGGAGCTAGGAGAAGGTTGGAGTGGCAGGCAAGGTCGTCCCTGTACGGCTTTGCAGGCCACAGCAGAGAGTTCAGATTTTATGTTAAATGCAATGGGTTGAGGGGTTTGGGGTTGAAGGGTTTTATGCAGTGCAGGGCTGTCATCCAATTTACATTTTTTATGGCTCGTCGGAGGACAAGAGTAGGGGTTGTTGTAGATGAGCAGGGAAAGGCAATGGAGATCCGGACCACGTGGTGGCAGTGGGAGAGCTGTCCCAGAGGGAGAATGTGTGGCACGTGGTGGTGGGTAGGACCTCCTGTTGGCAAGGTCAGGAAACGCAAAGAGCTGCCGCACCACAAGCACTGCAGGCAGAGGGTGGGGGCACCAAGACGAGTTCAGGTGCAAGGAGAGCTGGGGCTCTTGCAGCCTCCTCACATGCCTGTGCCTCTGATGACACGCCCCAGAGAGCTGAAGACAGTGCAGCTTCAGGCCTCCGGAGGGCACAGGGCCTGCTGCGCTTGATTCCACCCAAACCCCCAGGCTCCCCATGGGGCTGGCCTGGGCAGCCTGTGACAGATTTGGCTTCACGGAACGCCAGGTGGGAACAGCCCAGGGAGACTTGTTTTCACTGTCCCCAGCTGAGACAGTAGTCTGTTAAACAGGCCCCACGGTGGACAGAACCGATCTCAAACACACAGGAAGAGCAAAGGGCTCGTGGGGAGGGAGAAGTCAAGAAATACTGGAATCAACCCCTGTTCTCCTCCAGCCTCTTCCTCCTCTGCCGGCTTCAGGGAAGGCTCTGTACTTTCCCTGAAAAGAGGATTCTTAACGTACCTACGGAGGAAGCATCCTTCCACTCACTCCTTCAGTAGTTTCTGGGAGCAAGAGGGCTTCTCTCTGTTGACCTAACTCTGTTAAAATAACTAAATACTGAAATAAATGTGAGGCTTGCTCGAATCCGCGAAACCAGCGAGGCCGGAAGAGGCTGGCCCCAAATCAAAGTGTGAGGGTTGCAGCCTCCAGGCTCATAGCTTCTGCATCTCTGCCGGTCCCGTAGCAGTCGGTGAAGGGAGAGTGGGGTTAGGATTTCCAGATTGTCATCTGATGTCAAATTTAGCACAGTAAAACATGTCTGGTGTCACAGATGGACTTGGAGAAAGAGTGAAACTGCACCCTAGTCTCCGCCTGAGCAGTCGGCTCCCGTATTGCAGAAGCATTGGAGTGGCTTGTTTTACCCCAAGCAGGGTAAAGGGGTCCCGTCCAAAATTTGGGCTTGGGTCCCTCACACTTCATGCGAAAGCCCTTCTCAAGCAAAAAAAATATCCTTCTAACCTTTTGGGAATTGGGAGTTGCCTGTTTGCTTGGGTTCTGTGACAAGTGTGGGATTTCTTTTTTTAAAAACTTTCTTTAAACTCAGTGAAGCTTCACTAGAATTCTCTGGCAGTGGTCTCTCAGTCAGGGAGCAGCCAGGCGAGCAGTGCTAGTTCCCCAGGAGCCTGCCTGACTGGCCTCAGTTCTGGAAGGTTCTGCATTTGGAAAAACATTACCTGGGTGGGATCACTGGGCGGCGCTCTATAAATTCTCGTAGTCGGATGGCGGTCATGGTGGATGGGATCTGGAAAAAAAAAAAAAAAAGTATAGCGTGAAGGTCCATATCTCAAATTTATACATATTCCCAGGAGTGAGCTCTCTAGTACCACAAAGTCCATCTTGAAAGAATTCACAGTAAGAAAATCGACATGGCGGAAGGAGTCTCTATATATTCTTCCAGACTATTTAGGGAAAGAAATAAAAGACTAGAAAAGGAGCAAGAAGCAATGGCAAGCATAAGCCAAACACACAGATAAGCTTTTCTTTAAAAACCAAAGGTTGGCTGGGCGCAGTGGCTCACGCCTGTAATCCTAGCACTCTGGAATGCTGAGGCAGGAGGATCCCTTGAGCTCAGCAGTTCGAGACCAGCCTGAGCAAAAGCAAGACCCCGTCTCTACTGAAAATAGAAAAAATTAGCTGGGTGTGGTGGCGCGTGCCTCTAGTCCCAGCTACTGAGGAGGCTGGGGCAGGAGGATCGCTTGAGCCCAGGAGTTTGAGGTTGCTGTGAGCTAGGCTGACTCCACAGCACTCTAGCCCAGGCAACAGAGCAAGAGACTGTCTCAAAAAAAAAATTGTTCAAAAAAAAAAAAACCAAAGGTGCTGTGCTCATCATATCAGTTAGGCAGTCTCTGTTCTCACTTCCTCGTGGGCCTTCCTCCTACATTTCCCAGAGTCCCTCACTACTAGAGTTCTGGGCATGAATTGGAGTCCGGCAGTCAGCGGTACTTGCTTGGGATTTGGAAGGTGGAAACAAGGCAGAAGCCATTTCCTGCTGCTTTGACCTTTTCTACTGGCAAGCAAGGTGGAGAAGCAACCGTGCTTTCTGCAGCAGAATTCCAGCGTCTCAGCTCCATGTCTGTGGGATGTCAAGAAGCAACTGCTTGCAGGCAATGGCTGAGCTCTGTCCCAGGGTTCAAATTCCCAGCTTCCTGAGTGTAGACAGGGAGCTGCAGCGGCAGTGCCAGTGGCATTGGGAATAGGTTCTAGAACTCAGTTGATCTGGAAGCGGCTTCCTGATTTGAGCAGACATAGCTGTGTCATATGACCCAAATAAGTGACTGAGGCAAAAATCTCAATCAATGGAAGTTTGTTAAACCAAACTGAGGATTCGCACAGGAAAAACACGAACCACAGGCAGACCTGTGACTGTTTCTCCAAAAGAGAAGTTGGCAGCTTCAGCATTTAAAGACATACAGAGAGAAAGAAAAAAAAAAGCAGGGGGCAGGGAGTTGGTGAGGAAAAACGGTTACATTCTTGTGAGACCCAGGAAATCTACATTTTACATGAAATAAGGAGAAGGTTAGAAGAGAAAAAGGGAGTGAAGGAAGCATCAGTTATGTAGATGTCCCTGGGTAAGCGAAAGAATGTCGAATCCTGTGTGTCCCCAGTTCTGTTACCTATAAAGATAAACTCATAATTCATTATTAGTTCAGTTTCAGGTGCTAGATGTAGTTACAATTTGCATGTCCTTGCTTATGGGAGGTCAGCAAGGAATTTCCTTAATGAATGATCTGTGGGGCCAGTTCTTCACAGGTGTCTGAGGCCTTTACCTTCTCTTTTGCTTAAGGAGTTGGGGGGTGACCCTGAGATTTTGGTTTTCTTTTTATAGCCAGTGATGGGTTGTTTTTTGTGGAGGTGTTCTAGAAGCTTCCTGGGGGCCCCGCCCAGAGCCTATTCCTCTGGCTCTTCTGATGATTTTATAAGCACCTCATTCTCTGTATTATACCCCGGTCTATTTCCCATACTGACCCTGGACCGAAGCATATACTATGTATTATTTCTAGTCTAAAATGTCATATTACATCTGATTATTTACTGGAGAACAGAGCTTGCCACACGCAAACTACTACATTTAAATATTCGCAGGAGAAAGTCAGGAGTGGGGAGGGAAACCGAGTGGCGGAGGGACAGAGGTGGGAGAGAACTGCACTTGGTACTGTTTACCTTTTGCGTACCTTACCAATCTTGCACTGTGTGTATACGCTATGACAAACGCGGCTAATAGTGCCACAGGAGAACATTGAACTGGGACCTGTGTGACCTGCAGCAAACCATTTCCCCACTCTCTGCACTGATTACAGTACTCTCAGGTGGGTGAAATGAGACAATGATGTGCTGGAATGTTCTGTGACTTTGAAAGCACCTTTGAGAAAGGAGAAATAGGAGTTCCTATTATGAGCATGGATTATGTGTCAGATAATAAGTATTAACTCCTATGAGCCTCCCAGCAGCCCTACAAAGTTTTATCATTATTTTTTTCCCAAGAAAACTGAGGTACTAAGAAGTGCAAGTAACATGTACAAAGTTACCAAGGAACCAGGCTTGGAACCTGTTGGCTCCAGAAACGTTTGCATTGACTGCTATGCTCTATTGAAGCAATCACAAAGCACCCAGACCATCAGCCAAAACAAAACTGGGACTATTCAATAGAAGCAGTAACCAGGAGACAGAAAGGACTGGAAAAAAAGTGTGTGATGCCTCCCTCTCTTCCCTTTTATAGTCAAATCTTAACTCCTTGCCCACAAACTAGCCAGCTGCTTAATTTCGCCTGTGAGTGTGTTTTTCAAAGCAACTAGACACTTTTCAATAGCACTACATTAGAACAGAATGGTTGGTTATCCAACCAAGCCTGTTCGTTATATAATGTACTTTTACTTTTTAATGTATTTTTACTGTTGTGATTATCAAAAAAAGAAAGAACAAGCGGACAAAAGAGAAAATCTGGGTGAACACAGTTGAGCTCTTGCTTAATTGGATGCCACAAACGCAGAAAGCTTTGTGACTATAGAGATTTTACTTCACCAGAAGTGATATGCTGGAGAGAGGAATGCAAGGTATTCAGGACCTTTGAGCTCATAACAAAGACAAGCCCAGCTCTGCCTTTGATGAGCATGATTGCTCAGTGCCTAGAAATTCTGAATCAGCCTCCTAGGGACTAAATAGATCATGGGTTGTCATGCTTTGGCCTGAGCTCCCAAAACAATCACAGGGCCTAGTCTGCGAGTGGTTACAGACCCTTAGAGAATTTCCTCTACTTATATAAGGGATACCAAATCACACTTTGTGTCATTAGTTATCTCTTGGACACATAAGAAAATGTAGTTCCCAGTAAGATGTATGAGTACTTTTTATTTTAGTCAATCTTAAAAAATGTAGCCACAGACCAAATCTGAATGTGGTAACTTAAGTATCAACATATGGTAAACTTATCATTATTTCCATATCCACAGCCAATACTATACAACCGTTGTTCTCAGTACCAGCAACAATGTAACTTTCATCTCCCTTAAAATACATAATTTTTTAGTTGCCTTAATAGAAGATTCTCACTCAGATGTGCCCCAAGTAAAATTCTTCCAGAGCAAACAAGAGTTCAATTTGTACCCTTATCCTAATGTTCAATTTCAAATTAATCCTAGGATACTTTTGGGGTTTTTTTTGTTTGTTTGTTTTTTGAGCCAGGGTCTCTCTCTCTGTCCCCTGGGGCTAAAGTGTAATGGTGTCATCCTAGCTCACATCAACCTCAAACTCCTGGGCTCAAGCGATCCTCCTGCCTCAGCCCCTCTCTCCTGCCTCCCCCGCCTAGTTGCTGGAACTACAGGTATGCGTCCACAATGCCTGGCTGATTTCTCTATTTTTAGTAGAAACTGGGTCTTGCTCTTGCTCAGGCTGGTCTCAAACTCCTGAGCTCAAGCAATCCTCCTACCTCAGCCTCCCAGAGTGCTAGGACTACAGGAGTGTGCCCAGCAGTTTTCATTTAACAATGTATCATGAAACTCATCCCACATTGCTACAGAGTATTCTTGATTCTAATATTTAATGTTCTTTTGCATGTTTGGTGAGAACCACCCATCACCCTATTTAAAACAGGAACCCCCCCAAAATAAACTAAGCTAAACTAAGATACAATAGGACCCCACTCCACCCCGACTCCTGAATCCTCATTCCTGTCTATGCTTTATTTTTCTCCAAAACACTAACCACCATTTGCCATACTCTACGCTTACTTATGAGTCTTGTTTATGTTTGTCGGCCCCTCCCCCCAATAGAAATAATCTCCATGAAGGCAGGGAGATTTGTCTGTTTTGTTCATTGCTGTAAGTCAAAGATAATAAATGGCGTATGGGAGACATTTAATACGTATTTATTGAATTACTGAATGAGTTATAATTTATGAAACCCAACTCTCTAATTTTGGACATTTTGGTCATGCTGAACATCTCTATGAATATATTTAATTCTATTGAATTTCTTTCTTTCTTTTTTTTTTTTTTTTTTGAGACAGAGTCTCACTCTGTTGCCCGGGCTAGAGTGCCGTGGCGTCATCCTAGCTCACAGCAACCTCAAACTCCTGGGCTCAAGCAATCCTTCTGTCTCAGCCTCCCGAGTAGCTGGGACTACAGGCATGAGCCACCGCGCCCGGCTATTGAATTTGGCTATTGAATTTATTTCTTAAGCTACATTCCTTAGAATGAGTCAAGGCTTAGATGTCTTCACTGACTCTTACTTAGGAGGATTTTAGCCACTTCCGTTGATTAATGTTGGTCCCTAAACCATTGAGCTTAGACTCCCAGTGCACAGAAATTAAAATTTAATAATAGAACTTTTTATTATGCTTGTGTTCAAGAGATAAACCAAGATAAATAAATTTAAAATGTACATTGCAACTAACTTCCTCAAAGTTAGTGTTCAACATGCTAACTTCAGGAAAAATAGGTAAGATTTATTTTGTCAACTTTCTCAGCAAGTTTTTGCTATTATATAATATAGTTTGGATTAAACCAGATTCCTACAACATACAATAACAGAGTGAAAGACCTAATAAAATCCTCCTGTTCCTGGTGAAATTTCTCAGTAAACTATTAGGGAACTTTCTCAACCTGATAAAGAACATCTACAGAAACCCATAGCTAACATTATATTACACATAATGGTGAAAGACTAATGCTTTCTAGTCCTTGCCAGTCCAATAAGGCAAGAAAAGGAAATAAAAAGTATACAGATGGGTAAGGAAGAAAATTATACCTATTTGCAAATGACAGAATTATTCATGTGGAAAATCTCAAGAAATCTACAAATAAACTACTCCTAAAACTAACAACTATGGTTAGCAAGATCACAGGATACAAGATCAACATGTAAAAAAAACTCATCTTTCTATACTATAAATAAAAAATTGAAACTGAAATTTAAAACACTACTATTTAAAATTGCTTAAAAAATGAAATATCATGTAAAAATCTTACAAGATGCACAGGATCTGTATGCTGAAAACCACAAAATGCTGATTAAAGAAATCAAAGATGACCTGAGAGATATATTATGTTCATGGATTGGAAGGCTCAACATAATAAAGATAAAAATTCTCTCTAAATTGATCTGGTTTATCTTATCAAAATCCCAGCAGGATTTTTTGTAGATATACACAAGTTTATTTTAAAATGTATTTGGAAATGCAAGGGAATTAAAATAGCTAAAACAATTTTTGAAAAAGAGCAACTACCCTCTGATAGAAGGAGAGGTGGGAAAGAACCTCAGCTGACACCCAGTATCTACCAGACGTTTCACTTATGATTTCATTCAGTCCTCGAAAGAATCCTGCATGTTGTTCCTTATTATTCCTTTTTCTTTTTTCTTTTTTTTTGAGACAGGGTCTTGCTCTGTCGTCCAGGCTAGAGTGCAGTGGCATCATCATAGCTCAAACTCCTGGGCTCAAGTGATTCACCTTCAGCCTCTCAAGTAGGTGGGACTATAGGCTTGTGCCACCATGCCCAGCTAATTTTTTAAATTTTTTGTAGAGACAGGGTCTGGTTATTTTGCCTAGGCTGGACTTGAACTCCTGGCCCCAAGCGATCCTCCTGCCTCGGCCACCCAAAGTGCTAGGATTACAGGCGTGAGCTACTGCACCCAGCCTGTTATTACTCTTAATCTGTAGAATATGTTAAATAACATGTTTAAGTTCACACAGCCAGGTCTATCTGACTCCAACGCCCAAGCTCCTTCTACTGTAGCACCACTGATTCATTGATTCATTCAACAAATATTTATTGACCAACCACCCAGGCCTGATGCTGTCAGGAACTAGGGGGAAAGGATTTAGCAAAAGATACATGATTTCCCTGTCATGTTGCTTACAATCTGATGGAAAAGATGAAGTCGGACATTAATCGTAGAGCCACACAAGTGAATACAAAATCAAAGCACAGCAACTGCTAAAACAGGATCCTTTGGCACCAAGTTACTTTTCAGACAGTTGGGTGGCTGGTTGTCCCCTCTCTTCTTTCAGAGTTCTACAGGAAAAGGCTCTAAGAGCAAATAAGTCACATTTGCTGCACAATACTTGGACATTTTCCCTGATATGAAGCATCTGAGAAGCTTTTTTCAAAAAGATGGGTGTTCTGAGGATTTGGTTGAAAAGATATTTTAAAAAATTGGCATCTATTTTTATGGTAGGAACCAATTTAAAATAACATTGTTAAACCAAAGGTTGGGTGTTCCCTGTGCAATGTCAAGTGGAGCTAGTAGCGATTACCTGGTAAATTTAATCAACTCATGGGCCCAAACTAAATAATAACCAGCAAGTTATCAATTGATCTGTCCAGAGAAGGGGCAGAGGCAGGTTATTAGAGTCAGGGTCCCAAGACTGTTTCTTTTTTTTTTTTTTTTTTTTTTATGTGGGGGAAGCATGGGGGGAGAGACACTAAGACTTTGATGTTATTTATCTAGTAAGATTTGGAAAATTCAGGGAGTCATTGGAAAATTCTGGAATAAGAGTATGGCTTTTTTTTTTTTTTTTAATTTTTTTTTTTTAAGTCTCACTATGTTGCCTAGGCTGGCCTTGAACTCCTGGGCTCAAGTGATCCTCCTGCCTCAACCTCTAGAGTAGCTGGGACTACAGTTGCATGCTACGTTGCCTGGCTTAGTGGCATTTTAAAATGAATGCACTTTTTCTTGGAAGTGTCAGATCAGTGCCCATGGCATTGATGGAAGTTCAGCCCCTGGGGAAAGCCATACCCTAGTGATCTGATGGTACATGGGTTGGGTGCTTCTCTGAATTGACATAATTGAGCCAAGTGTGGTGGTTCACACCTGTAATTTCAGCACTTTCGGAGGCCGAGGCAGGAGGATTGCTTGAGGTCAGGAGTTCGAGACCAGCCTGGGCAAAATAGCGAGATCCCATCGCTACTAAAATTTAAACAATTAACCCAGTGTGGCAGTGACTGAAGTCCCAGCTACTTGGGAGGCTGAGGCAGGAGGCTTGCTTGAGCCCAGGTGTTCAAGTTTGAGGCTACAGTGAGCTATAATTGCACCTCTGCACTCCAGCTTGGGTGATAGAGCAAGACTCTGTCTCAAATAAATAAATGAATAAAAAGGAATTGGCATAACTGACACGACCCAACTGGCTAAGACCATGACAGCAGCTTCGTTGACTGCAGGACTCTTCCGTAGCTGCGATGTCTGCTCCCAGCTGCCTTTGAGCATGTGCGTGGCAAGAGGATGTTTAGAAGAGGGTTTCACAACTGGTTATTTTGACAGTCTCTTATTACTTCTGTTTCCTCAGGAAGCCAGTCCTCTCAGTTGAGAAAGATTGGTTCCCCGCTCCGCCCATGCTCACCAGTGCTCTTGTGAATTCTGCTGCCCGGATGCCTCTCCCTTTCTCCTCCTCTAGTCTACAGTCCACCCATCCTTCAGGGCCGTCTTCAAGTCCTATATAAAGACCCCTACAAGGCCTTTCTTCTCACTTCCAAATGATCCATTTCCTGCCTCTGAATTCCCAGAGCCCTTGATAAATTCTACTATGCATTTTATTTCTTTTCTTTTTATTCATTTTTGTTTTTTGCCTGTAATCCCAACACTTTGGAACTACTATGCATTTTAGTTCTGAATCCTTTCCTCTTTGGTTTGTTGGTTTCTCAATTAATTTATTCATCGTATTATTACTATTTAAGAAAATATTTAATGAGTGACAACTCTGCACTGGGCCTTGGATGAGGCTCTAGAAATTCTTCAACAACAAGATATCCATTTCATATATACCTTGCCTCTTCAGCTAAAATGTAAGCTCCTAGATGTTGGGGACCATATTGTTTTGGTGGCCACTATCTTCACTCTCCTTGTCCTTCTCCTATCTCATTGTGTGACAAAATGTTCCCCATCCGAGAAGTGCTTGATGCATACTTTGGAATGAATGAATAAATGAAAGACTCAATCACTCAGCCAACTAGGTAACCTGGTAATTTAGTTAACAGGTTTTTTTTTTTTTTTATTTCAGCATATTACAGGGGTACAAATGTTTAGGTTACATATATTGCCTTTGCCCCGCCTGAGTCAGAGCCTCAAGCGTGTCCATTCCCGAGATGGTGCGCATCACACCCATTAGTTATGAAGTTAATAGTTTTAAAACTTTGGTCTTATAGAAAAATTAGCCAGGCGTGGTGGCACATGTCTGTAGTCCCAGCTACTCGGGAGGCTGAGGCAGGAGGATCGCTTGAGCCCAGGAGTTTGAGGTTGCTGTGAGCTAGGCTGATGCCACGGGACTCTAGCTCGGGCGACAGAGCAAGACTCTGTCTCAAAAACAAAAAACAAACAAAAAAACCCTTTGGTCTTCTTGTATCATAGGGAACCAGATATCTATATCTGTACCTCATTTCTAAAAAAAAAAAAAAAAAAAAAGTTGAGCTAAGACTTTTGCAATAATTCAAAGTTGAGAGGGATGAGAATTCACTTCCTAAAAGAAACTTTGGCTTGACAAAGAGTTTTGCCACCAAGTTTTCTTAAATTGTGAGTTCCTGTCTCTAGAACACTCAAAACGCAATTAACTACGTAGCAATACTACATTCAGTGAGAAGAGAGCGGCAGCTGCAGTTACAAACATGCTGGGCGTTACCTGCTTGGGCTGCAGTGGGTAGAACCTCCTTGTTCTTAAAAGCAGTCCTCTGAGGACCGCAGTTATCTCAGCCTCCTGGTGTGGATGTATCGCAGGGGCACACGGCAGAGTTGTGGGACCTGGTCGCTTTACATCATTCAAAGGGTATTGTGATGCACTGTGGGTTAGAAAGTTTTGCTAGGCAATGGCTTTCAGGTTTTGGGCTTACAAAAAGTAGAGATTTTTTGGTCTCTGTGGAGATCCCAGCTACATATGTAGGAAAGGGCAAAAGTTAGGGTGAAAAGGAAAATCATGCAGGCAAATAATCCGGACTATCGAATGATTAGAACTTTCTTTTCTAAAAAAGATTGTTCTGAGGACAACATAAGGTCAAAGATCTGGGTGGTGCTGTACTGGGAGGCCTGGAAGCATTCAGTATCTGGCCCGTAGTTACAGAGGCCATAAAGGAAAGACAGGCTCTGAACCCAGGTCTGTGTGACCTCCAAGTCCCTTCCTCTGTGGAGCGTGCTTCAGGCTGCGTGGAGCGTAGTGGGAAGAACGTGGCTGGGAAGACCCGGGTTAGAGCCCTGGCTTTGCACAGGGCAGCTCCCTCCCTGCGGGTGTGTTTGATCTCTCTGTGCTCTGCTTCCTCCACCCACAGCATCATGCCCTCCTGTGCCCACCAGCCGGAGATCATTGCCCCATAGCCCAGGCATCCTGCTCTGTGGTTTCCTGTCTTGTAGGCTCATGTGATGTGATGACTGAGTCATGTGGGAGCAAACTCCGGGAGGATTTTATTGGGGAACAGAGTAGGCAATGTTGGGGAGGTTCCCCCAGAGGGAGAGGACACTTAAGGTGGCCATAAACCCTACCCGCCCCTTGCCTGTGGGCCTGTGGTTCTCCTCCCCTCCCATCTCCGTTGGCCCCAACGCAGCCCTTTGTCCCTGGATTGGGTGACTCAGCACTTGCAGGGAGAACCGTCTGAGGCTGAGGTTGCCAGAGGAAACCAAACAATTCTTATTTACCAAACTGTCAAAATCCTATCATTGCAATTAAGGAGATAGGCAATTAACTGTGTCTTAATTACAGCAGCTGCCACTTCTTCTGAATGCTGTAATTTACAGAGAGAATGGGAGGAGACTTTACATTAATGTGTGTCTTTAAACAACGAAAAACATTGATGGAACCCAGAGAAGACTGTCAGCGGTGGTGTGAGGCCCCTCCTGAGAAGAGACATTGTCATGGATGTGCTTACAGAACACCATGGTTTCTTCCTTTGCCTTTGTTGCCTAATGGCTGCATTCGGTAACAAATGCCACAATGACATTACATATCCTATTTCGTACACAATACAATTTAATGATTTCAACAGCAATATCATCTGTGAAACCCTCTGCAATTGTCATCTCAGTTTTGTTGGATTTTTTTTAAAACTCAGTTTTGTTTTTTTTTTTTTTTTGAGACAGAGTCTCACTCTCTTGCCTGGGGCCAGTGCTGTGGCATCAGCCTAGCTCACAGCAACCTCAAACTCCTGGGCTCAAGCAATCCTTCTGCCTCAGCCTCCTGAGTAGCTGGGACCACAGGCATGCGCCACCATGCCCGGCTAATTTTTTCTACATATATTTTTAGCTGTCCAATTAATTTCTTTCCATTTTTTGGTAGAGACGGGGGTCTCGCTCTTGCTCAGGCTGGTTTCAAACTCCTGAGCTCAGAATGATCCGCCCACCTCGGCCTCCCAGAGTGCTAGGATTACAGGCGTGAGCCACCACACCCGGCCTAAAACTCAGTTTTAAACAATGAGTCTGGGCTCACAGACAGAGAAACAAGGTTTACTTTTTTTTCTTTTTTTGAAATGGGATCTCACTATGTTGCCCAGGCTGGAAATAAGCTTTTAAATGCAGGAATTTAAAGGGTAGTGAGATTTGCATCTGTGCAACTACTCTTTCAGGTAGGTTTTCTCATCACACTTTCTATATGAGGAAACTGAGGATCAGAGAAACTAAGAAACTTGTTCAGGGACACACAGCAAGCTATGAAGTGGCCAAGGTGATTTCAAGCCCAGGTGTGACTGCAGAGTTTGCTTTTCCCCCAAAGGTTGGCTGGCCACAGGGGGTGCAAGGTACCATAGTGAGGGACCCCAAACAGGGGAGAGGACAGAGCCATGGCAAATCCAGGAGGAGCAGCACTTAGAAGTAACCGTGTGGGTCGGCCGCGGTGGCTCACGCCTGTAATCCTAGCACTCTGGGAGGCCGAGGCTGGTGGATCGCTCAAGGTCAGGAGTTTGAGACCAGCCTTAGCAAGAGCGAGACCCTGTCTCTACTAAAAAATAGAAAGAAATGATCTGGACAACTAGAAGTAACCGTGTGGCAGGAGAGGCGGCTGGCAGGTCGGGGCCCAGACTCAGCTGCTGCCTGGAGCTATGCCTCAGTCCCTGGGAAGCTGCAGGTGGAACAGTAATAACATAAAGCTTTCCCACCAGCCTGACCGGGCTTCAAACCCCTGTCCTCCACTTCCCAGCCAGGGGCCCATGGGAAATGTCCTTATTGTCTCGGGGCTTCGATAGCTTCAATGCTCCTCATTTGTATATTGCGGATTGGATCAGCCTTGCACAACCGCTATAACATATATAAAGGGAGGGATGGGAGGTGCTGGCGGTGACCAGAAAAAGGTCTAATGGGGGTGGGGAACCTGCAGCTTTGGGGTCACATGTGACCTTCTGGATCCTCGAGTGCGGCCTTTTGACTGAATCCGAATTTTACAGAACAAATCCTTTTATTAAAAGGGGTGCAACAGAGAAAGATGAAGGTTTTCTTGCCTCCTTTGGTGCTTAAAAAAGAACGATCTTGAAATCAGAAGGCCACAGGTTCCCCACCCTTGCTGGGATCCTGGAGAATCGAGTTCAAGGTTGTCAAAGGCCTTTTGCTTTGGATCAGAACAAATCCAGGACCCGTGCAGACTAAATGGCTTAGCTGTGGGGCTGGGCCAGCTCCAAGCTTAGGGCGCCAGCTGGGTGGCCTGGGCCTCGGCTTTCCCTGGGCAAGTCCTCGCTTCTCAGTCCTTGGACTCGCTGTTCTGGCACCTGCAGGGAGATTACAACTGCCTGGATCAGAGGACTAAGTGAGGGTGCGGCTCAGTGTCCCCAAGGCCCTCCACCTGAGGCTGGTTCTCTTGGGACAATCTCTTCTCTTGTCTGATAGAACTTTGATCTCTTTTCCTGAAAAACATTAGAGTTTTCAATGCAATTCATTAATTTAGAGATAAAATTCCGTAACAGTAAAGTAGATGCCTGTAAGTACCTTCACAAGAGAGTTGAATGCAACCTGAGAGTTACCTGGTCCCCTGCGTCAGTACAAATGGGACCAGCCCGGGGAGACGGGGCCTGCCCTCCTGCCATCTCTTGCCCTCCTCTTTGCTCCTCTGACCAAAGCCAGCGTGCAGGAAAGAAGCTTATATTAGTCGTCTGGATCCTAAAGGAATCCCAGGTTTGTGTAGCCTCTCCCAGGGCGATGTGCATTTTAGCTGAACTGAGCGGAAGTGGCTGGTGACCACAGCTGGGGGCGGGGGCGGGGGCGAGGCGGGCGGTGAAAGCTGAATGACGATGAGCGCCCCCGTGGGTTCCCTCGTGGGCGTGGACGTGGGCCGGTGGCGTGTCTCTGTCCTGCCACGGAAAAGAGGCGGGGCCGGGGGTCAGCAGC
>NW_012146079.1:3387622-3425195 GCF_000956105.1 Propithecus coquereli | reverse complement strand
GGGGGCGAGGCGGGGGTGGGGGTGGGGTGAGCTACAGGGACAGGGATTGTCTAACCCCGCCAGAAGAGGCAGCTGCTAACTAGCTCTAAACTATTGGTGCTGTTGTGGGAAAATGGTCCATTGGTGGGATGTCTTCCCATTTTCCAAGAGAAAACAGATTTTTAATGGGATCTTTCTTGAATTCTAGCGCACCAAGCAAGCTGAGCAAAGCATAGAGTTGAGTGTATCTTACTGGCCATCAGTTTGCAACCCTGTGAATTTAAAAATAAAAAAACTACTTAGATGCATCAAAGGAAAACAAATTGTTGCCTCTCTTTTTTAATCCTATTTTGCCTTTCCTGCAGTGTTATATTCTTTGCTTTAAAAAAGGTCCCTATGGCAATTATCCCTAATAATGTCACTGAAATTCTTGATTTACTGGGAGAACTCCACTAGCAGAATCCACTCTAGGTGGTACACTAGGGAGGCCTCCAACACCTATGATACAGGCTTCCAATGCCGAAGCAAGCCCACCCGGCTGAGACGTGTGTTTACGTTTTCCTTCCCTGCTGTTTTCCCCCAAGGCTCCGGCATTGTCTCTTTGGCAATGAGAAAGTGTCTAAGAGAGTCCTGCCCCTTTCATAGACATCTCTGTGCCTTGACGCCCAGCAGTCCCAGCTCGACGCCAGGACTTCCAGGCCGGGGTGTGGTGCAAGGAGTGTTGGCGCCCTGGGAGAGGTCATCCCGGGACACAGGTGTGGCCCTTATCAGTCAAGCAGAAGAATGGGGCTTATCTAGGACTTCAAGGGTTTTAAGTATTTGCAGGAGTTAATCCATTCTTTATTTGTGAAGTTAAAAGTATTATTATTATTTTTGAATACTTTTTAGCTGCAGTGTGCAGTGTAGGTGAAAAACAGGAATTGATAGTAGGAGAATATGCTTTGCTTTGTGTGAGACGAATTGTTTAAGATTAGGATTAGAGAAAAATGTGCTCTCTCTGATCCTAACTGATGCTATTTGCTTCTGTGACCGTGCTTGCTTTTAGTTGTTTGTTAAATGTAGTTAATCAGAAACAGGAATAAGAGCAGGAGTGATTCCATGACAGGCTGAACTTCCTGGAGTAGGCCTAAGTTTCGGTTTTCCCGAAACGCCGCCGCCCTTTCCCCCGAAATGACGCTGACCACAATTGGCTCCGGCGCGGAAATCCCGAGGCTTGGAGCCACTTTTAAAGGAACCAATCAGGAGCCAACACGATCAGCCATTTTTAAAGGAACCAATGAACTAAGGAGGGGGCGGGGGAAGGTGTGCCCAGCCTGTCGTGTGAAACCTGTGTGTCGTGTGTAAAACAGAAAAAGGTATAAAAGCTTAACCTCTACCCCAAGGTGGGGTCTTAGCCCTTGGAAGAGGCCACTGTGTTGGTGCTATGGGACTTGGACCCTAGCTCGAGCTAGCCAATAAACTCCTTTGCCATTTGCAGCTCCGGTGACTCTGCCTCTCTGTTCCTGGGGCCGAGGGGAGCTGGCTCTAACATAGGAAACCCTGCTGAGGGGATTACTTGCTCCTAGTCACTTCTGAGGAAGCAGTGGATGCTTGGAGGCGGCAGCTTCTGCTCACTGGCCAGCTGCTCCCTGCTATGATCATCCGCATCACCCATGGGGGGACATGCCGAGACCCCCAGTGGATGCCTGAAACCATGGATACTACTGAACCCTACATACACTATAGATGTTTTCTCCTATGCATACATACCTATGATAAAGTTTAACTTATGAATGAGGCACAGTAAGAGATTAACAACAGTAACTAATGATAAGACAGATTATAACAATATGCCAGCATCACTACTCTTGCACTTTGAAGGCATCTTAAACGAGGAGTTACTTGAACACACTCACTGCGATGCTGTGATAGTGATCTCACAGCAAAGGTGGCTGAGCGACTGCTGGGTGGGCAGCACAGACAGCACGGAAACGCCGCACGAAGGGAGGATTCACGTGCTGGGTGGGACAGAGTGGAATGGAAAGAGATTTCATCACATTCCTCAGAACAGCATGTGATTTGAAACTTATGAATTGTTTATTTCTGGAATTTTCCACTTATATTTTTGGGCTGTGGTTTACTGTGAGGAACTGTAGAAAGCAAAGCCACGGATAAGGCAGGAATACTGCAACACCTTTTGGGGGGTCTGCCATTGTCTGGTTTTTTGTTTTTTTTGAGACAGAGTCTTGTTCTGTCACCTGGACTAGACTGCCGTGGCGTCTGCCTAGCTCACAGCAACCTCAAACTCCTGGGCTCAAGCGATCCTCCTGCCTCAGCCTCCCGAGTAGCTGGGACTACAGGCATGCGCCACCACACCTGGCTTATTTTTCTATTTTTAGTAGAGATGGGGTCTCACTCTTGCTCAGGCTGGTCTCGAACTCCTGACCTCAAGCAATCCTCCTGCCTCGGCCTCCCAGAGTGCCAGGATTACAGGCGTGCGCCACTGCGCCCAGCCGTTGTCTGGTGAATAAGGACCAAACTCCTAGGTCTGACACTGGTCCTCCATCAGCTGGCCGCAGTCTTGTCTCCTACTCCAGCTCCGATGCCACACTCGACGCGCACCAGACTATTTGTGGTTCCTGGAACACATTGTTTGTTGCAATACTTTAATTGCTCCAGCTTGTGATGACCTTTGTTTTATTTTCCACTTGTTAAATTTCACTCATTCACTTACTTAAATAATGATTAAGTATTGGGAATACAAATAAGAACAAATGTGGATCTTGTCCTTATGGTGTTTAGAATCTAAACTGTCTGCCTAGTTAACTCTTCACTCTCCTTAACACTTCTAGATTCTTGTCCTCTGGAAAGCTTTTTTTTTTTGGGGGGGGGGACATGGTCTCCCTCTGTCACCTAGAGAGTGCAGTGGTGTCATCATAGCTCACTGCAACATCAAACTCCTGGGTTCAAGTGATTCTTCTGCCTTAGCCCCCCGAGTAGCTGGGACTACAGGTGTGTGCCACCACACCCAGCTAATTTTTCTATTTTTAGTAGAGACGGAGTCTTGCTCTTGCTCAGGCTGGTTTCAAACTCCTGAGCTCAGGCGGTTCTCCCACCTCAGCCTCCCAGAGTGCTAGGATTACCGGCGTGAGCCACCGCGCCCGGCCATCATTGGATTGTTGATCAGAGGTAAGAGGGGTATCACTAGGTCTGGAAGGAGCAGTGGTTTCTGAGTAGACACTGAGAAAAGGAAAAGTGACCACATTTAAGATGTAAAAAGAAGGACCGGCTTCACCTTGAGAGGAAGTTTACATCATCTCACTGTATCTCCTTTATATTTTCCTTTATGACTCCAAAAAATACTGACATACAGTCTAGATGAAAAAATACCCTAGAAAAAAGGAAGGGAATCTTACTAAAATACAAAATGAAACCTACAAGTCTGCCCTACTTAGAAGACAAGACAACGGTAGACAGGATGCTAGCTCCTCATGGTCAAGCGTGGCTGCAGAAAGCACCACAGCAAATGCATGACGTCCAAATGCCCTGTGGCTTCCTGTGAAGGAATTGACTTATATACATTAATGATTCATATTAAAATAATCTATGTTTATTATATTACATATTTTTGCTTACATGGCTAAGCTTACTCAAATATTTACTTTTCCTATATGTACTGATTGCCTTGCAAATAATTTGGAACGTCATTCCTCTGCCAACTTGCATTTTATGTCCTGTAATATATCAGTTTTGCCGATAAAAAAGTACTTTAGCTTTTTAAAAAAAATGTCCTTAAAATTGGGTTGGGATTTATGATCTATGCAAAGTATATAGCAAGAAATACAATATTCTCTAGTATAGGGTAGATAAGTGTAGTCCCAGTGGGCTAAAAATGTTAATACACATGGATCATGGTAAGAGCTATTAGTGACGTATTATATAGAGAACAATAGGAACTGAGTTAATTCTGATTGTAGATATCTGAGCAGAGAAATATACCATTCTAAATATGGATTGGTTTTCCACTGGCAGCAAGCAGGAGGTTTTGCCAATTAAAGGTTATATTAATAGCATCGGTAGAGACACAGGGGTGGGGGCATTCAAGCCATGTATGATACAAGTATATTAGTTTGCTAGCGCTACTGTAACAAAGTATCACAGACGGGGAGTCTTAAACACAGATATTTATTGTTTCTCGGTTTTGGAGGCCAGAAATCCAAGATCAAGGTGTCAGCAGGGTTGGTTCCTGCTGAGGGTTGTGGGGGAGAATCGGTTCCACACCTCTCTCCTGGCTTCTGCTGGTTTGCTGGCACTCTTTGCCATTCCTTGGCTTGTAGAGGCATCACCTTGATCTTTGCCTTCGTCTTCACCTGGTGTTTGCCCTGTGTCTCTTCACATTGTCTTCCATGTGCGTGCGTGTGTGTGTGTGTGTGTGTGTGTGCATGTGTGTGTCTACATTTATAATAACAGCAGTCGTAATGGATTAGAGGTCTGCCCTACTGACCTCGTCTTAATTAATTACATCTGCAACAATCCCATTTCCAGGGGTTACAACTTCAATATGTGCATTTTAGGGGGGCAGGGAGGATTACAATTTAACCCTTAACAACCAGCATGCGGGGCATATAGTGCGGCTGACACGTGGGGCCTACAGGAAGAGACCTTGGCAAGATTTTCAACAAAATAATAATAATACTACTCATAATAATGGCAAACATTGGTTGAGCAAGTGTTTCTTCTTTTTCCAATTGCTTTCTTCAATACCTCTTGTGTTTTAGAATATTTAACCCTCATCATTTTTATAGATGTGGAAACTGAGGCACAAAGAGCATGCTTTGCTTCATTTTGAAGCTTTCCTGAAATTTCTCCAAAAGGGACTTATTTTCTAAAACAAGAAAACAAGGAAATGATGAAGAAAAGTCACATTTTCTGTGGTGGGGAGAAGCTGCTTTCATCAGGTTTCTGGAAGTCAGATCAACGTGACTCCTCCTTAACCAGCCTGAATTGTTTTTTCTCTCCTCAAAGTCGACTGGTCAGGGAGCTTTGAGTCAGGCTTGAGTCATAGTTGTGGCATGTTCTCGAACCAGAAAGCAAACTTTGTTTTTTGAGCCACCAAGGAAATGTTTGACTAAAGTAAACGTACTTCTGTAGTAGTTATCTCTGATCCATTATTTTTTTGAATTGTTTACTTGCAAATGTTGTTCTGTTTGCCACCGAGTTTGTACACTGCATGTTCTCCACACTTAAAGGTGGCCTCATGCTGTCTTTCCGGCTTTGCTCTTTGAATGTCTTCTCAAGACCTAATCAAAAATTTACTAATAATTCCAAAGCTGGGCAAATCAGTTCAACAAGGCCTCAGTGCAAGAGGAAAAAGGGACAGCATCCAAGTGAGAAATTATTCTTTTCCGATTATTGATATAAGAGCTATGGTTTTATACAAATACTGCTTCCAGTCTTTCTGAATTGCTCCCTAAACCTAAAAAGTCTAACCAGGTCTGGGACAGAGAAAATCTAGAGAAGAAAGAGAGAGAGTTCAAAGTCATTTCTGTTAAGGTTTTTTAGTTTTGTTTCTGTTTTCCTAGACCCAAGAACGTTACCCAGAGATGGTAATGATAATGACACTGTTTCGTATAAAAAGATTGAACAGCTTCTTCCAAATGTAGACTGCTTTGACAAAAATACATTTGAACTCTTTTCCATCTGATAACTGAGCAAAAAAAAAAAAAAACAGATGCACTTTTAGTGATCATAGAACCACAGAAGCACACATTAGAAGTGACCTTTGTAATCAGCCTGTCCATCCTGTGTGTGTCAGGAAACAGCCGTGACTTGCCAAGATCACAAAGTCTGATCTTCTGAATTAGACCCTATATTCTTCTATGCACTAAATGTCTGTGATTAAAAGTTACAGTGGGGTGGGAATGTGCAAACAATAAAAATTGAGGTGTAAGAGAATTTTTTAAAAATAATACGTATATTGGTAGGGTGTGGTGGCTCACACCTGTGATCCCAGCACTCTGGGAGGCCGAGGCAGGAGGATTGCTTGAGCTCAGGAGTTTGAAACCAGTCTGACCAAGAGTGAGACCCCATCTCTACCAAAAATAGAAAAAATTAGCTGGGCATGGTGGCATGTACCCTGTAGTCACAGCTACTTGGGAGGCTGAGGCAGGAGGATCACTTGAGCCCAGGAGTTTGAGGTTGCTGTGAGCTAGGCTGACACCATGGTACTCTAGCCTGGGCAACAGAGCTAGACTATCTCAAAAAAAAAAAAAAAAAAAAAAAAAAGGAAAGAAAAGAAATTTGTCAGACCTGGGAACACCATTGAGACTTTTCAGGGACTTAGAAACCAAGAAAACCCTTGATGAGTTTGAATATGCTTTGGCCTCTATACTGGCCTAGAAAGGCAAGTTTAAATTTTCAGAGGATTTCTAGGTTGAATTCATCATTGCTTTCTTCAGGCTGTCAATTCTCAATGTTTCTTTCAATTTTCCTCATATACCCCATTTCACAGAGTCAGCGCCCCGCTCATGGAGCATCCGTCCTCCCCATAGAGAATAAGTTCATCGCAATAGAGGCTTGCCCAAGCTTTTAAAATCCTAAAACCACCAATCAACATTAACATTCTCCATTTCTCACTGGACATTGACCTAGGCACAGCACCACGCCTCACCCCACCCCTCTGGGCCTGTAACACAGGGCTTGTCGTAAGCAGTCATTTGCACTTCGTTTCAGCTGTCTGCCAGCCCCGTTCTATTGGTCTATTTTTACACGTAAACTTCATTTTTAATGCATTTTTATTTAATTGGGCAGTCCAATTTTGCTTGGCTGTCTAACTCTGTTTTAGTTTCCTCTTCGTTACTCCTCCTTTCTTACTTCCTTGGGTTCACTACCCCTTTTCATGTTGTCGTAGGCAGCCACGTTGCTGGTCCCCTTCGCCTTGTCAGTCCCTTTGCATAACCGAAGAGTTTTCCCTTGGAAATTAACAATAGAATCACCAGAGAAAATGCCAGACACCATGCAATATTTGGAACAGACTTTACAGGATGCCACACGCTATTTGGAATATACGTATACCAGAAATTATTCGTTTTTTATCTGAAATTCAAATTTAATTTGAATTAAATTTGGCACCTGTATTTTTATTTGCTAGATCTTGCCAACCTAAAATACAACTGCCCCTGTACCTCAGGAGCATTTAATTATATATATATATATATATATATATATATACACATATATTTTTTTTTTTTTTTTTGAGACAGGGTCTCACTATGTTGCCTGGGCTAGAGTGCCGTGGTGTCAGCCTAGCTCACAGCAACCTCAAACTCCTGGGCTCAAGCGATCCTCCTGCCTCAGCCTCCCAGGTAGCTGGGACTACAGGCATACGCCACCATGCCAGGCTAATTATTTTCTATATATTTTTAGTTGTCCGACTAATTTCTCTCTATTTTTAGTAGAGATGGGATCTCACTCTTGCTCAGGCTGGTCTCGAACTCCTGACCTCGAGCGATCCTCCCGCCTCGGCCTCCCAATGCCCCTGTACCTCAGGAGCATTAACAGCGTACAAATGGGGCCCATGTGCAACTCACAGCCTCCGTCTCCCTTTCTTTTCTATCTTTAAAAACCAATGTCCCGGCTGGGCGCAGTGGCTCACGCCTATAATCCTAGCACTCTGGGAGGCCGAGGCGGGTGGATCATTTGAGCTAAGGAGTTTGAGACCAGCCTGAGCAAGAGCGAGACCCCATCTCTACTAAAAATAGAAATAAATTGGCCAAATAACTAAAAATATATAGAAAAAATTAGCTGGGCATGGTGGCGCATGCCTGTAGTCCCAGCTACTCGGGAGGCTGAGGCAGGAGGATCGCTTGAGCCCAAGAGTTCGAGGTTGCTGTGAGCTATGATGATGCCACGGCACTCTAGCCAGGGCTACAGAGTGAGACTCTGTCTCAAAAACAAAAACAAAAACGAAAACAAATAACCAATGTCCTTTTATTGTTAAGAACATTGGGAGTAGGGGAAATAACAAGATAAGCACAAACAGATTATTATACTGCTGTGTTGATAATAAAATTTAATTGAAAATTTGATTTATTTTTCTTCGGACTTAAAAGCAAAATGGAAAAAAACAAAACAAAACAAAAAACCCCAAAACCACAAACTCAGGCCTGTTCTTCGAGCTTTCTTACCCCAGGCTGACGTTAACTGCCCTGAGCACTGTGGAACGTCCACCTCACTGCACGTACTGGGATCTCCACGACCATCAGTGTACCACGGCCACCGTACACACGTCCTTTCGGTCTTGGGAGTCGAAATAACCCCTACAGCCTCACAGCCCATGGGTTTAGGCTGAACTTTGAGACAGTTTCTTTTTATTCACATCTGTGATGGCCTATCTCAAATGAAACCAAGCAACCTGGACACTCTGATCAGTGGCTAGGAAAACATAGGTCAGATTCCTTCATGGCAAAGACTTTCTGTGAGCATTGCTTTTTTAATAAATGCCCTCTGTGCAAAGGAGACTACCCCTCCCCATGAAACTCTTCTAAGAACTGAACCAGAGTGGTTGAAAGGTGGTTTCGTTTACTTTTTTTTTTTTAAGAGATGGGGTCTTGCTATGTTGCCCAGGCTGGAGTACAGGTGTGATCAAAGGACATTACAGCCTTAACTCCTGAGCTCAAGTGATCCTCCAGCCTCAGCCTCTTGAGCATCTGGGACTACAGGCACACAACACTCTGCCTGGCTCCTGTACTTTTTACCTACTTTCAGAACCTCAAATGGTGACTAACTTATCAAGTGATTAGCATATCTACAAAGGAGAAATGTAAACTTAATGTGTCACATTGTTCTTCCAGAATCCTAGTGGGTAGGATTTTCCAAAAATTGTTCTCAAGTACTTCTAATCAAAGGTCAACCTTCTGTATCCTGAACTTCCAGATTCTATTCCTAAATAAGTGTGAGAAATATTCCATCTAGGTTAGAACGTTTGTTTCTAAACATATGACCCATGGGGAAATGATGTTTTCATTCCCATTCCTTGTCTTTCGGGCCCACCACAAATCCTGGTATTTAAGGTCCTTAAGTTAAATAATTCTGCCATGGAAGATGCAATGTAGATACAAGTTAAATAATCATAAAAGAGAGGCCATATGTCCAAGCAGACAGCATGCGTCTTGATGGGGGCATGAGCACATTAAGATAAGTCATGTCCAGATGGCAAGGTGTGGGATGGTATGGTGCACCATCCACATTACCCCGCCGATCTGGGCTCTGGGAGTGCTGCTGGCTGAGAGCCTTCAGCTGCCAGCCCTCTCCAGAAACTGACCTTGGCTGCACAGATCCCCTTGCCTAAGGTCATGTCCTCTTCCTGGGGCAGCCTGTATCCAATGACTGTTCATTGCAGGGGTATAAAGGCTCAGAGCACTTGTCCCAAATCGTGACAACTCTGAAGGGCCATCGCAGCATCAGAGGTCCCCATGGGGTCAGCTGAGGCCTTTGTTGAGACCACAGCACAGTCCAACTTCTCATTCTGATCATTTGCTGCCCTTTCTCCGGGGGTGTTAACCCCGAGAGCACTCTAATAAGCTTCCTACATGCTAATCTCCATCTCAGAGTCTGTTTCCCAGGGAATCAACCCACAACTGGTGATAACAGGAATATTCTGTGAAAGCAGATGCTGAAACGGGATTCTGTATGTAGCTGAATCACCTGTGGTTCCGGCTGTCAATGCGGACTTCGTAACTGCTGGTAGGTGGGGCACAGCTTAGCCCCGGTAAAGCGTAGCAATGCATCTGTTAAAACTTTTGCCAGTAGTGAACTTGGATAGCAAATGAGTGGAAGGAAATACAGTAGCAGGTGAAATGTATTAGGCATTTGAGAAATATGGGGGGGTGGGATAGAAGGACACCAGAATTGGATGACTGTCTCAGGGGGCAGTTGATGCTTTGAAAACTTACAAGCTAGGTATGAAAACCAGAGACCTCAGCAGCATATAAAAGAATCCCAATCTGCAGTAGCCAGAAGGCAGAAAGAGCTGAGGATCAGGCCCAGGAGATAATCATAAGAGGAGCAGAATTCTAGAAAGGGATGAACTTACAGCTTAGGTAAGTCTGCTCTGCCCAGGGTACAGCTCTGATTAAAAAAAAAAAAAAATGGAATCTGGAGATACGAAGTTGGGACATTAGGGTTGATGTGTTTGAAAATCCCAATTCCCCAGAACCCTCTGAGCCTGAGTGATTGGTTTTCTCCTCCGTATTGAGGGCTCCACCCACCCCACTTGCTTGAACACAGTGCCTTGGCCGTGTCCCTGCAAGACAGAGGCACCCTCCTAAGGGTCTGCCCCTACCTGCCCTCCTGGCCATGAACTATGGTCTGTGACCCAACTGGGCAAGTGCCAGCCCTGGACGGGAGAAAAAGGACTCCACACAGAAGGAGCTGCGGGGCCGCCAACATGCCCTGCAGGAGCCAGCACACCGCATGTGGAGCTCCGTGTGGAGATGCTGAATCACGGAGTGGGGGGTAGGGCGGGACGTTGGGGTTGTATTGACTGTTTTTTCTTACTCTTGATGCCCTGGCATTTGGGGCCTTAATCCTGGAGAGACTCCCAGGGCTAGATAATTCCTAGAGATAGATAGCAAATGACCCCGCTGTGAGCATGCATTTGATATGCAAACCAACCAAGTCGGAGGCCCCCACAAACCAGCTTCTTTGTCAAACTCTCAGTCAGGCACACACCTGTAGTCCCAGCTACTCAGGAGGCCGAGACAGGAGGATCGTTTAAGCCCAGGAGTTTGAGGCTGTAATGTGCAATGCTTGAGCCTGTGAATGGCCACTCGACTCCAGCCTGGGTGACAATACTGAGACCCTCATCTCTAATAAAATAAAATAAAATTCTCATACATCACGCCAATATTCCCCCTACCCTAAATCACCCCAGGGCCAGTTACTGGAAAACTGAGAACTACCCCTATAGCCCCAAGCCTGATGAAATTATTCAAACTACCCAGTCCAATACTTAGCATACTTACCCTGCCTCATTCTTTCCTTCCTGAGAAAGCCCCAGTTAAAGGCTCTGGGCCATGCTCTCCCTCTTCTACTGACTCCTGATCCTCCCTGGTCCTTCCTTTCTGGCCCTACATGGTGCACTGTGTCTCCTGTTTCTAGGGATCTGTGAGTATAAACTTCTTGCTTCATGACGATCATTTCCATGTCTGCTGTCTTGCCATACCTGATTAAAACAAATCCTGGGTACGTTTCTAACACAGGGATGGAATGTAAAAAAGTTGGGCAAGGGAAATTTTCTTTCTGTTTTTATTTTTCAGAGGTGGGATCTTGCTACATTGCCCAGGCTGGTCTCAAACTCCTGGCCTCAAGCAATCCTCCCACCTTGGCCTTCCAAAGTGCAGGGGTTACAGGTGTGAGCCACTGAGCCGGCCTATCTGTATTTTCTTCTTGTTGTTATTTAAAAAGTATGTTCAGAATAATCTCCATATTGGCCAGTTTTTCCAGGACTGTCAGAAGGAGGGAACGGTGCCTAAGAAAGCCACACACCCGCATCCTTTCATAGTCTTCCAGGAAGGGAGGTGTTGCAACTTGGAAGTAAGCAGATTAGAAACAAAAAGGAAAACAAGTCTTGCCTTAGGCCTGAAGACTGTGCCTCTACAGAGACCCTCTCCAAGATTCAGGGCTGATGGGTCAACTGAGGCCAAGACAGGCTGCAGTGACCTCCTTGACCATGTCCTCTGGCTCGCAATTTGTGACCTGTCACCGGTGTGGTTTGCTTAACAAAATTTTGCTAGATATCGAAGACCTCTGATTTTAAAACACAAAGGATGGGATCATGTAAGATATAAACAATACTTCAGAGCGAATTATAGCCCTAGAACAGATGAAGTCTTCAAATGCAGGCTGACGAGGCTGAGGGCGTCTTTCAATATGCTTCGGAGCCACTGTGGGAGCCAGACTGGCGGCTTTGGACACAGCCTGCGAAGAAAGCCTCTTCTGTGTCATCAGCTCTGAACTCCTAACACCCCAGGGACTACGCTTCTTTGCGGTCATTGTCAAGGCCAATCGCTGCATGAGAGGAGGAAGAAAAAGGAAAGAAGGAAAATTAGAACAAGCTAATAAACGGACTATGGGAATTTGAGGGAAGATTAAAGGTAGGCATTAAATGTAAGAAAAACCGAATAAAAGCAGAGTGAAATCTAAAAAAATAAATAACCCATAAATCTGAAAAGTCATGAAAAACAAAGTCATGAAAAACAAAAGATAAAATGTCTGAGATTTAAAGTAGACGAAACAAAAGGTGAAACTCTTTTTAAAATCTAATTTATTAGCTAAATTTAAAGGTTAAAAACATGGGAAGACAGATTTTAGATTGAGATTAGAAATGATGTAATAGGCAAAAAGGAATTGCATTTTTCCTTCTTTTAGGGGATTAAAAAGAGAAGAAAAACAAAGCAAGAATGATAAGGCGAAACATAAGTCTAAAGTCAAATTTACAAATAAAAATTTGAAGGCGTGCAGCGCATACAGCAATCGGCAGCCCTTAGACCCAGGCGGGGACGCCGAGTTCCCCAGAGCTGACAGCCCTGGCCCTGGGAGCACAGCCCGGTTCCGAGCTCTATGACCCGGCCCAGATCCTCCACTTTTGATCCTGCGGTTGGCTCGAACAAAGCCTCTCGGGGTCCTGACCAAATTCTACATCAATTCTAGATACATCTCTTAAGATGTATCTTGTCCACCCTGAATCCACATTTGAACCTCCCGAAGAACACTGACAATGAGACAAGACAGGCATTAAGACAAGAGCACCAGAGTTTCCATCCTCTCTCCTGCTCTGTGGGGGAGGGGTAGCCCTAATCTCCGAGGACCCACAGACGAGACCAGGACGGTGGCAGGACCCGTGGAAGCACAAACATTTGGAATCTTGTCTTATTCTCTCCTTTTTCCCCATGAGAACCTTCAAATAATTTCAAGATTAAAGAAAAGTAAATGATTCATTTTGAAATAATTTTATGTGTATAGAGAAGTTGCAAGAACAGTGCTGTTAAATAAGATTCCTAGGCAGCCACTGGTGTGGACTGAGCTCCCGCACCCGGCCCCACAGACCAGACCAAAATGGAGTCACTCGTGCTGAAGTTCCCCGTCACCGAGCCAAAACTAAGTCGTTTTTCTGACCTTCCGAGAAATCAGGAGAGGAACAGAAGCTCCCTCTGCTTCAACCTTTACAAAGAAGGTAACTTTGCCATGACCAACCCACTTCTTATGCTCTGTTTCTGCTTTCCTCAGCCCTTTTCTGTCTACAAAGCCAAACTCCTCTGCTCAGCTCATTGGAGCACTCATTCTATTTTATACAATGAGGTGTTGCCTGATTCTAGAATTGTACTTAAAAGCCAATTAATACCTTTAAACTAAATTTGTGTAATTTTGTCTTTTGACAGTACACAAAGAACTCTTGCACCCCCCATGATCATTTTGTGAACCATTTGCAAGCAAGTTACAATCATCATGCCCCATCCCCTCTAAACTTTCTAGTGTGTATTTTTGAATACAACCTTGTGATGAGTTAAATAGTGTCCCTCCAAAATTCACGTCCATCAGAAACCTCAGAATGTGATCTTATTTTGAAATAGGGTCTTTGCAGATGTAATTAAAGATCTCAGTTGAGTTCATCCAGTTGGGTTTAGGATGGGCTCTAAATCCAATAGGCTGATGTCCTTATAAGAAGAGGAGAGGACAAAGAGACACAGAGACACACAGAGAAGGGCAAGTGAGGATGAAGCAGAGATTAGAGTTATGAGGCCACAAATGGGGGTACCCCAATAGTTGGCCAACATCCTTCTGAAGCTAGAAGAGAGGCCTGGGGTAGTTTGTCCCTCAGAGTCTCCAGAAGGAACCAACCCTACTGACTGACACCTTGATTTTGGACTTCTAGACTCCAGAACTGCAAGAGAATACATTTCTGTTGTTTCAAGACACGCGATCTGTGGTAGTTTGTTAGGGCAGAAAACTAAGGCAGATCCTTGAAGGAGGAAATCAGTACTGGCACAGCACTACCACCCAACCCACAGACCCCGTTCAAACTTCGCGAACTCAGGTCCCTTTCTGGTCTAGGATTCCACCTGGGAACATGCTTTTCGTTGAGTTGCCACCATATTCATATTGAAGGAAGGTGGTTTCCTTTAATAGGGAATAATTTCTCAAACTTTCCCTACCTTCCACATTCTTCAGTTTCAAAGAGTGCAGGTCTTTCATCTGTAGGATGACCCAGGACCTGGTTTCATCTGGCATTTCACGTTGGTCAGACCTCCCCATGCATTCTCGATGGGAACACCGCGGACAGGATGCTGCGCCCTGCACGTTCCAGCGCGTGATGCTGTCCTGTTCCTCTACTGCTATTGTCAACCTTGATTGCTTGGTCGTGTTGGTGTCTTCCAGATTCCTCCTCCACAGAGTCACCATTTCCCCCTTTATAACTGATAAACTGGTTCTTATCAACTTCCATCCCTTAGCCTTACTATTCATGGATGATTGTTATCTGAGTAAATCATCACCAAAATGATGTCATATGGTGGTTTTCTCTTTGTGTCATCCCTTCTGTATTTGTGACTTGGCCTTTTACTATAAGAAAGAGCTTTCATTCCCTCCTCCATTTATTTAGTTGTTTATTCATTTATTTAGCAATATGAATTCCAATTTTATTTAATAGGTTGAAATCTTATACTATCATGTTTATTTTGTTGTGTAGATTGTTCCAGATTTAGCCAATGGGATCTCCTTCAAGGTGGTCCTTGTGTCCTTTCGACATGTCCCCATCATTCTTTTTTTTTTTTTTTGAGACAGAGTCTCACTCTGTTGTCCGGGTTAGAGTGCCATCGTGTCAGCCTAGCTCAGAGCAACCCCAAACTCCTAGGCTCAAGCGATCCTCCCGCCTTGGCCTCCCAGAGTGCTAGGATTACAAGTGTGAGCCACCATGCCTGGCCCATGTCCCCATCATTCTTTGAGCGTCTCCTTATTTTCTGGCACAAGAAGATATTCCAGGCTCACCTTGTTCCTGTTCCATCCCCAAAATCAGCCATTTCCTGGTTCCTTTTCATGGAGAATGGAATTTAGAAACCAAGAGTAGAGGCTCCATGTGTTCATCGCTACTGGGATGTTATTACTTCTAGCCTTGCATAGCTGATAGAGCTAGGATTTGTTTGTATAGATAAATATACATACCTCCACACACATATAGCTGTATCTATATATATAATCTGTGTATATATATTTATATTTCTATATTTACATATTTAAAAACAATGCATTCATGCTATACTTCCAATCATAATCCAATACCTCAAGGTTCTTTCCATCTTTCCTCTTTCTCTTCTGGTCACATCTCCAACCTGGCTCCCCTTATCCTCTGTAGATTTCCTTACTTGCTCAATTTACTTATTTGCTCCATGTAACCAACCTCTAAGCTCATCACTCTCTCTGTGGAGACACCTCCAGCAGCTCAGCCCCTGGACACACTGACAACCCCGAGAAGGGTATAGAAGGGAAGAGCAAGCTCTGAAGCAGTTGATAAGAAAAACATGGAAAAGATAGTGTACAGTTGGCTCAACTGTCTTGGAAACCAGTTGCAGAATGTGAACTTTGATTTTATAGCACATACTTTGCCTTTAATGGAAAAACGAAGTGAAAGACATCACATGATATTCAGTCAGAAGTAGAGAGGCCTGAATTTCCCCCTGGTTCTGTTAGGTAGCTAGCAAGGGACCTCCACCTCTCCTAGGCACAAAAGTGGTGCCTCGCCTAGGTGCTGGTTGGAGCAATTGCCCCACCTGGGGAAGGAGGACAAAGGCAGGCCCCTGTCTTGGTCCTGCTGCACCTTAATCATGCCCTGAGCAACTGCCACACCTGGGAGGAGAGAGGAACCCCTGCCAGTCTGCAAAGGAATGCAGGGAATTCCCCAGCGCAGGGCCGGGCAGCCCAGGCGCAATGGATTCGAAAAGTGACCTAGAGTAACCCAAGGCTAATTATCATGTGGTTAACTGTCCAAGGTGGTTCAGTGGTGATGTCTGAACCACAAGGAGGGTCCAATCCAGACACTGTACAACAAGACCCCAGACCATTACCAGAGCCTCTTGTTACGACAGGGGGCTCCTTCGTCATCTGGAGTGAACGTATCTTGCTTCTGCTCTGTAAACCTACATCTTGTCTTTCCTCAATAAACTTTGTTTCACGCTTGCCTTGCTTTTGGTGTGTGTGATCATTCTTTGGCCAAGAGCACACCAAGAACTGAGAACAGAACTGCCTACCTGGAAGTTCCATCAGAATATCCACAATTAAGAAAGAAAGTGGATTGGTATGGGAAGAAAAAAAAAGAGAGAAGAGGCAGACGTTGGGGAAGTCAAGGGTCACGGTAGCAGCGCTAAGGCAATTAGACTGGTTTTTCAGAAAGTCCTTGAGGCAAGATCTTCCCAGCAGCTTCTCCAAACCACTTGACCTTGGGGCAAGGTCTTTCCCCACCTTATATGTGTTAAGAGGCCAAACCCCTTCCAGGGCCCAGCCTTTCCTTCTCCCAGTGCCAATTTCCTGCCCTGCCCTACCCCCAACCTCATCCCATCCTAGAGGCCAGACCCAACCCATTTTTCTTTTACCCTGGGATATCACTGCCTTCTTTAACCCTTCGGGTTTCCTCTCCTCAGACTTCTATGAAGTCAAACTCTGCTAGGTGCTGTAGGAAGCAATGCGAATCTGTAGTCAGGCAACCCTTGCATTTTCGAACTCCTGTTTTTTTTTTGAGACAGAGTCTCGCTCTGTCACCCTGGTAGAGTGCAGTGGTGGTGTCTCACTGCAACCTCCAAATCCTGGGCTCAAGTGATCCTCCTGTCTCAGCCTCCCGAGTAGCTGGGACTACAGGTGCTTGCCACTATGTCCTGCTTTTTTTTTCTTTCTACTTTTTGGTAGAGATGGGGTCTCACTCTTGCTTAGGCTGGCCTCTTGACCTGAAGTGATTCTCCTGCCTTGGCCTCCCAGAGTGCTAGGATTATAGGTGGGAGCCACTGCAACCCTAAGATTTTAAATCCTAGTTTTTCTACTTTTTAGCTGCGTGTCCTAAGGCAGGTTATTCTTTGAGCATCTATTTCATCACCTTTAAAATGCACATAACAATATAAATGTCAGGGATTTGCAGCCAGTGATAAGGGAGCAAATCAGGATGACTGATCTCGGGCTGCTTCTAAGTTCCCATTCCTTCCAGAAGCAAAAGTCCAGTGCAGATTTGGCAAAGACTCCAAGAAATGACCTTGTTTGTCTACACGGAATGACTTTCTTAAGAAAACATTAGATGTTAGGAAGGAGGTAGCGCCAATGGCAAAAATAAATTTAGCCACAATAAACTTCCCATGACTTAGTGACCTGGAGAAAACTGATAAGGAATATAGTTCGCCCCTTTTCGAAAGAAGAGAGAAACAAATTACATAATATGACAAGAATTACATACTTAAGTCTCTAACTGGATTCTGGCAGAAAGAATCTGGGATTCCAGGTGCTAGTTCTAATTCTCAAAACTGCTTCATTTCAATTTCTAGTTTTTCGTATTTTGTTAATTCCTGGGTTGGGTTGTAAATGACAGCCATTAGGTAAAAAAAAAAAAAAAAAAAAACCCAAAAAACAAAAAAACAAAAAAGCAACTGGAGAAACCTGGGCAGGCTAACAGGGCAGGCTCTGACTGCCATCCTCACCTGTGACAACCCCTCTAGAGTCTCTGCGCAGACACTTTCTCTTTCCAGTGTGACCTGTCACTTGAAACAAGAACGAGTCCTCGCCTGCCTCTGAAAAGTGACAAGCCCGTATTTTGGCAAAGATGCTGATTTGCAAATGTGTCCTAAAACAGATTTCAGTGGTGGTGGTGGTGGGATCTCTCCAGCCCAGCCCAGGAAGTTTTATTACTGAAGGAATTCAAGAACCACCTTAAAAATCAGCCTCTCCTGAAGGAGGACATGGAGGCCCAGGCCAGTGCTAGCGTCTCTAACAGAGCCACTTCCCTGAAGCTTTGTTCTTTTCAGCCTAGTCCAAATAAACAGATGACTTTCTGTTTTGCAGGTTTGTTTTCAGAAGGGAGCCGGTCAGCCGCTGGTAAAACTGCTTCTGTAATTGAGGCTGGCCGCCTCCAGGTGGCACCCGTGCGCCACTGTCCCACACAGAATCTGCTCCGGGATAGAATGAAGTTTTGCTCCCGCCCCATTCCTTTGAGCACGACTGTCTCAACGACTCTTCGACTCTTCGTAATGACTTCTTCTCTGCTCGCAGCCCTTCGGAGGCTTGCTGTCGTCTGCTGCACGAAGCCAAACTCGCGGCGAGATCCGGCCGAGACCCGGTCTCGTCTGAGTCAGCGCACGGCGGGAGAAGACGCTCGGGGCTTTCGGGTTTTAGAGCCGAGGGCGGAGAGTGTTTGAGTTCTGGGGCAAAGAACTGAAACAGAGACAGGGCGAATGAGAAGCAACCCCGATATCCGTCCCCGACACCAGTGTCTTTGCAGGGACGCACCGCAGGCAGAGACTGCAAACCTCTCACTCGAGACCCCGGACCCACACTTCGCGGCTCATCACCCAGGTGTCTGATAACAAAACGCGGCACAGGGCGAGGGGCTTCCTCTTCTGCCTCTACAAGAAGCGCAGCCTGACCCCAGCCTGGGCGCACAGCTGTGACAGTGGCACATGGCAGCCACGCATAAGAGCCTCCTTGTTATAAATCAGCCTTTCCCGGAGACTTGCTAGTTTACGATTAGAAAACAACTTAATTATTTTTGTTTTTTCTACCACTGCCTTCCAACGTATCTTGTCAGCTATTCTTTCTCCACGCCCGGACCATCTCTTGGGCGGGGCCCACAACTTCCTCAGTCACAAAAGTCCCAAGCTTTCAGGTAGTGAAATAGTCTCACCGTTGAAGCTAAGGACAGAGCTTCAGTGTTTGAGCCAATGCAACGCCGCCTTTGCAGTTGTTATTTTCCACCTGTTTCTGAGAGGGGCCTTTCAGTGTTTGGGCCAAGACGAACCATCTCCCTCCTCCACTCCCAGCCCCCAGAGCCTCCTTGTCTCGTTGGGAAACAGTGTGGTAACATGTGAAGACACACACTAGGACCTCGGTGACCCAGGTGCTCACTCCAGCTCTGCATCTTATGGGCCGTGTGATCTGAACACGATCACGCCCTCCGTGACCTTGGTCTCCTTGCCTACAGAAGGGGAATAATGCTCTCTGTCCCACAGGTGGTGAGAGGAAATGACACGAACTGTGTGACAGTGTGGTGCACACTTCATGCAGCCATTCAGAGAGTAGGACTTTTTTCTCTTATCATTTTTTTTCTCATTCTCATGAATTACCAGAAGGAAAAGACCCAGGAAAGGAGCGTGGTGAGTGGGGGCAAGTGGGGCGAGTCTCTGCAGTTTAGGCTCTCGAACATTCCCCGGGATCCAGCAGGCTCCTTACATCCCGGCAGCCAAAGCAGGGAGGTTTATTTTCTGTAGAATGGAAGCTTCTGGAGAGTTTGGCGGGTTGTGTTCAGTGACTCGCCTTAGTGCCCACGACAGTGCCTGGCATACAGGAAGAGCTCAATAGATACGTGTTGGCTGATGTGGTGTGTAATATGATAATGCTAAATATATTGACTATGCTATTCCTTTCCTCATTTCCTAGTCCCTGGTCTCCACCCGAGGTACATTGGTGCTGGCTTCATTCAAAGCATGTTTGTTGATCCCTGAGTCTGCGCTGGATTCCAGTGGAAAAAGTGAGGAGGGGCAGATAGGAAGATGAGTAAGAAAGCTCAGGACCTTTAAAAGTTTTAAATCCTACAGTGACGAAAGGATATAAATGTAAATCAATATAACTCTTATCTTTACTTTTTACAGATGAGAAGGTATTACAAATGTCTTAGTGCTTAGGAAGCACAAATCTCCATGCATTTACTGACCAGATTATGAATAAAAGTGTAGATTAAAAAAAAATTTTTTTAATTTTAGAGACACGATCTCACTCTGCCTCCCAGGCTGGAGTACAGTGGCACAATCAAAGCTCACTGTAGCCTGAAACTCCTGGGTTCAAGAGATCCTCCTAACTCAGCCTCCTAAGTAGCAGGGACTACAGGGATGTGCCACCATGCCTGACTAATTTTTAAATTTTTTGTAGAGATGGGGTCTCACTATGTTGTCCCAGCTGGTCTCAAACTCCTGGCCTTAATTGATCCTCCCACCTTGGCCTTCCAAAGTGCTGGGATTACAGGTGTGAGCCACTGTGCCTGGTCCCCCCAAAATGTTTTTTAAACCATCCTTTTGAAAGCTCTCCGTTTTGCCTGTTTTTATTTTTCCTCTTAAAGCCCCGGTTACATGTTTCTGGTTTCCTGACAGCGGTCATTCCTGACAATGACATCACATGCGAGCTTCTTATATTCCCACCCTGGAGATTCATTTGTAGTCAAGATTCCTTAAAGTTTAAACAGCCATCTAACTCAAAATGGGAATTATGAACAGCCAATTACACTGGCTTCCCTAAGGGGTTCAACCTCCTGTGATGAATAGCTTCTCCTCTCTGATTGTAAAGACTGAATGGATGGAACCTTTCAGATGAAGACAGTACTGATTTTGTGTGTTAAATGTAAATGCAGGCATTTGTACATGCAAATTCTTAATGGGTAAGAAATTGACTGGAATGAAATAGGACACGGAGAGCAACAAGCTGGGCTGCAGAATAGGAGGGAGCTGTGGAGCGTGAACAGCAGCCAGATAAATAACTCGGAATCGGTGGACGAGCTAAGGAGGTAGTAGTGAGTTTAGAAGAGTGATATTGACAAGTGAGGCAGCTTGGCTATTTTGGAAAGAGAGCGATTCAAGAGACATTGGCAGGGTCGGAGAGACTCGAGAGCATGTAGTTAGGGTCATCAGGCAGGCAACTGTCCGAGGAGTTTTGGATTCAATCAGGAGACTGAGCACAGAGCAGGGCTGGAGATAATCTGGCTTTAGAAGCCTGGGTTCTAGTCCTGCCTCTGCTAAATGACAGTGAGAGTCATTGCAACTTTTTAGACCCCCGTGTCCTCAGCTGCCTAACAGAGGGTTAGACCAGACCGGTGGTCCTCCGTCATCAATACAGATTAGAATTGCCCGGGGAGCTCTGACACCCCACTGATGCCTGGACTTCAGCCCCTAGACATTTTGATTTAATTGGGAAGGGGTTGGGCACAGGCATGGATGTATTTGAATTTCATTGAGGTATAATTCACGTGCCATAAAATCCACCCTTTGAAAGTGTACAATTCAATGGGTTTTAGGTTATTCATAGAGTTGTGCAACCGTCACCTCTATCTAGTTTTAGAACATTTTCATCACCTCCAAAAGACACCAATGTGCCTGTTAGCAATTATTCGCTAGGCCCCCCCACCCCAGCCCTAGGCGACCACTATCTACCTTCTGTCTCTGTAGATTTGCCTACTCTGGACAGTCCATATAAATGGAATCATTTGCTATGTGGTTCTCTGTGACTGGCTTCTTTCACTCTGCATGATGGTTTCATTTATGTTGTAGCATGTATCAGTCCTTCATTCCTTTTCATGGCCAAATGATATTTCCTTCTGTTGTTGTATCACATCTTAAACATGGATGGTTTTAAAGAATTCCAGGAAGTTCTAATGTGTTGGCACAATGAGGGACCATCAGATGGTCATTAAGACCCTGCTGGGCTCCACAGTGTGTGGGTGGGACGACAGCATGACGACAGCATGGGCAGAGCCAGCAGGGGCCTCTGTCTGGTGAAGCCAGCCTCCGACACTGGTGTGCGTGTCCCGATTCACTGGCAAGGAGAGAGTTTGTACCTCCAGGTCGTACCCCACTGTTTTGTAATGTGGTTCTTGCTGTACTCAGGGGAGTTGGTGGGCGCGACGCTGAGAGGAGGAAGACAGGGAGGGTGGAGGCGCTGGCTGGCCAGAGCCCCAGGCTGAAAAGATGCCCAGTCCGTCTCTGGTGAGGAGGCCAGGGGGTCCCAGGTAAGTCCTGGGAAACTTTTTTTTTGGCAGGGCAGAAATAGGGAAGGAAGGTGCTTCTTTTTTTTTTTTTTGAGACAGAGTCTTGCTCTGTTGCCCAGGCTAGAGTGCCGTAGCATCAGCCTAGCTCACAGCAACCTCAAACTCCTGGGCTCAAGTGATCCTCCTGCCTCACGCTTCTGAGAAGGTAGGACTACAGGTGCGTGCCACCACGCCTGGCTAATTTTTTATATTTTTGGTAGAGATGGGGTCTTGCTCTTGCTCAGACTGGTCTCGAACTCCTGAGCTCAAGTGATCCTCCAGCCTCAGCCTCCCAGAGTGCTAGGATTGCAGGTGTCAGGCACCGCACCCGGCTGGAAGATGCTTCTAGAACCTGAAAATGATTCCATGGAGTTCAGGAAGCGCCCCTGCTGTGTGAAAGACAGATTGAGTTGTGAAGTCACCAGCAGAGACGCACTGGTGGAGCCCACTCGCTGCTGTGCCTTGGTTTGGCCCTTTGGCCTGCTGTCCGTCAGCAGAAGACCCCAGCCAGCTCCTTGCCAATTAGACCAATTGGTGCCAACCCACTGAAATTGCCATTTGCTGCGTAAGAAAAGATGGTCACACCTGTTCCCATCCTGTTCCGAATCTTTATTGCACTCAGGGGTGTTTCAGCAGCTGTTCAGACCATTAACGGAAAGTGGGCTAATACTTCTGTTGTCCCTGCTTTTTTTTTTTTTTTAACCTGCAAAGAAACTGAGTGATTTTTTAACATGATCAAAAAGCAAGATGAAGATAGATGAAGGCACAGAACTCACAATGCAGCCAGAAAGAGATCTCACATATTCTGGGGTCACCAGAAGGGACCCTGCTTTCCCTACCTGTGGCCCCCAGCAACCTCCTCTCCATTGGGCAGCCCTGGTGATCTTCGTAAAACATGATTCAGATAATTCTTCTCCTTCTCCTCACCTTGACACTTCCCCAGTGGCTTTCCTACATTAGGATGAAACCCAAAACGCCTAACCCCATGGGCAGGCCTCGCAGATCTGCCCCAGCTGTGCCCCGTCAGTTCCAGCCACACGATCACCCCTCTCTTGGTAAACCACACCCAGCTTCTTCCTACCTCAGGGCCCTTGCGCTCGACTTTCTCTCCCTTTCCCCATCAATGTATTCGTAACCTTCAGTCTCAGCTTTGATGTCGTCGTTTGCTTGGAGACGCCTTCTCTTTCCCCTCCACTGGCTGCCTAAAGGAGGGTCCATTCTTACTTTTTCTCATGGCATCCTTTGAGTGTCTCGTACAGCTCCTCACCGTTTGTGATTCTGTGTTTGTTGTGTTTGTCTAACATCTGTCCCTCCGCCTCACTGTAAGCTCTGGGTTGGATTTATTCCTACTGAATTTCCCTGCACAGTGCCCGGCTGTGGTTATGTACTCAAAAATACTTGTCGAAGAAGTGATTGGAGGCATGGGGCATTCCTGGGAGCCCGGAGTCCCGGGGGTGGGGGTCCTCTCCTCGGCTGTGACCGCCGGGGAGAGCTGGGAGGGCTGGGGGAAGATTATAAGGAAAGGAGAGGATGAGGCCCAGAGACGTGTTAGTTACCCGGGAACGGTGCGTAGAAACAGGAGGCCAGAATGCAGCGGGCGTTAAGGCCCAGGGAAGAAAGCGGCAGACACCGTACAAGTCATCACGAAAACAGATTCGGCGGGCGGGCGCGGTGGCTCACCCCTGTAATCCTAGCACTCTGGGAGGCCGAGGTGGGAGGATCGCTTGAGCTCAGGAGTTTGAGACCAGCCTGAGCAAGAGCGAGACTCCCATCTCTACTAAAAATAGGAAAATTAGCCAGGCGTGGTGGCTCATGTCTGTAGTCCCTGCTATTGGGGAGGCTGAGGCGGGAGGATTGCATGAGTCCAGAAGTTCAAGGCTGCAGTGAGCTGTGATTGTGCCTGGTGACAGAGCAACACCCTGTCTCTAAAAAAAAAAACAAAAAAACAAAAACACAGATAAACAAAAAAACATATGGGGGATTCTTTTTCCTTTCTTCTGGTCTTTCTCCTTTGCATATTCACGTATCCGACATCTATCAAGTACAAAGCACCAGGGGTCTTGGGCTTGAAGATGAAAGACAGTCACCCAGTGGAGAGAGAGAAATGCAGACGGCCAGACCAACTGCTCCACTGGAGATATCTGCAGGTTGCTCAGGGGGAGTGGGGAATGAGCCCCCAGGGGGAGAGGGAGAAGCTGCAGAGGAGGCTGGGCTTGGCTGATACCCGAAGAACAAGAGGCACCCAAGGACTGAGATGAGAGGAGCACAACTCTTCCAAAGGGAGCCAGGAGCCCTTATTGTCTGGATAGAGTCACCTGGGACTCGCCCCACCCCTCCACCCAGCAGGAGGTGCTGCACCCACGCTTGATGTCCTAGGGCAGAGACGCTTCCTCCATCCCCTTGGTCCCTACCTCCCCACCTCGCAGGGGTCTGCAGCTTTTCTCAGACAGCTCCTGTGAACAACTCGCACCTGCATCTGGCTGCCTGGCCCTAAACGACCTGTGTCTACCTGCGTCCCTTGACAGGGCTGCTTTCTCAAGCTTCTCAAGCTCGCCCTGTAAAAAGACAGACGGGAAGGGGCCAGCGTCCCTCCCCTGTGGGCCCTTTGGCACCCAGGCCCCCCCATGCCTCTGGGTGGGAGGGTCAGGGGATCCATGCCTGCCTTTTCTCCAAAACAGCTATTTCCTTACCATATCCTGGGACACCGGAATTTGCCCCGAGCGCTCGTGCACAGAGGCCCAGGAGGGGACCACCTTGCACGGCAGGGTCGAGGTGGGGAAAGCATCTCAGGCAGAGGAGAGTGCACAGGCGAAGGCAAGAATGAGAGAGTGCAGGGCATGCTTGGGGCCACAGGTAGTTCAGCATGGCGGCTGAGACCACCACCAATTTCCAAACGATGCTGTCAGCTACGCTAAGGGGTTTAGGTATTTATCCTGGAGGCCCTTACTTTTCCCACCCAGCAATATTTTTGGAGGACTGTATTCGTTTTCTAAGGCCCATTTAAGTGCTCAATAAAGGTAATTTATGGTTATTATTATTGTTGTCATCATTACTGTGAATATAAAGCAATTAGCACAGTGTTTGGCACATGACGTTCTACTAGAGTGCAAACTCCACGAGAGAAGGGAGTTTGCATCTTTCTTGTTCATGGCTACACACCCAGCTCCTAGAACAGTGTTTGGCCCATAGCAGGTGCTCAGTAAGAGTTTGTTGAATGAATGTACAATAACTGTAAGCTGCTGTAATGACGGCGATGATGCATATAAGGTAACTAGCACAGTGGATGGCATATAATAAAGGCTCAATAGTGTTAGCTAATAAATGTTACCTTTCATTATAATGAACTCATGCCCCAGAGGCGCCTCCATCTCTGTCTTTGCTGACGCTTCACTCACAGGAGGGACTCAGGCCACCAGTCCCCAAACTGGCTGCACTTTGGAATCACCTGAACGCTGGAATCATCATGTTAGAAATAAGTGAAGGCTGGCCGACGCCCACCGCGCAACCCTCCTCTTACCCCTCACCGTAAAATATCAATCAATTTACAAAGAAAAAGGAGTAACTTTACGGTGGAGAAGCCTAACAGATACCGTCTTGTCAAGTGACCAAAGTGAACATTATCAGTTGTGGGACAAACCAACATTGCGAGCCACTCAATGGAGGCAATGAGAGCCCAGCATCATTTCTGTGATGTTCTTGCCAAAGATGAGTAAACGGAATCTAGCTCTAAGGAAATGTCAAACAAACCCAAATTGAGGAGCAGTCTACAAAATCATATTCAAGTGTGTCAAGGTCATGGAAGTCAAGGAAAGACTGAGGAACGCTTCCCAACTGGCAGAGACCAAAGACTCCTGACACCTGCGTTGCAACCGCTGCGACTTGTGCTTCTGAACTGGACCTCTTTGCTGTAAACGATGCTGCTAGCATGGTGGTGAGACTTGCATGGAGGCTGAGGATAGCGAGTAGGGAATAACAGTGTCAGCTTCCTGATGTTTGCAGTGAGGTTACGTAGGAGAACGTCCTTGTTTGTAGAAAATAGAAACTAGGATGCGTGACGAAGGTGATGCATTCGTTTGGCAAATTACTCTCAGTTGGCTCAGGAAAAAGTTTTTTGCATTGTATTTGCAACTTTTCTGTAACTTTGTGATTGCTTGAAAATATGCAATATTATTTAAAAAATTCTGATGGTTGGGTTCCAATTACATGTTGATTTAAATGGTGTGGGGAATGTCTTACTCAGTTTGGGCCGCGATAACAAAAATATAGACTGGGGGCTTAAACAACAGAAATTTATTCCTCATGGTAAGTGCAAGATCAAAGTGTCAACACGGTCGGTTTCTGGTGAGGGCCTTCTTCCTGGTTCGCAGATGGACATCGTCTTGCGGAAGAGCACATGGCAGGGGGCAGAGAGAAAGGAAGCAGCTCTCATGTGTCTCTTCTTCTGATCCCATCATGGGGACTCCACCTTCATGACCTAATCACCTCCAAATACTGTCCCATTGAGGATTATGGTTTCGACGTATGAGTTTGGGGGGACCCAGCCACGCATTCTGTAACAGTACAGCCTGGTCTTCAGGATTTTAACAAAACCCCCCCAGTTGTCTAACACACAGCTAAGTTTGAAAACCACTGGGTTAGATCATATCTGTAAGATGATCAGTTAACTTTCTATGACCAGGTATTTCCCGTCATCTGAAAACCCTGCACTGGGCAGCGTTTTCCGAGGGTGGCAGGCCATTGCCGTCCCTCCCTGTAACCTCTTAAGAAGCCAGCCTGTGTGAGATGGAGGAGTGTGAGCTTCCCTCTCGGGCATGTAGGTGCCAAGGGATGGCTGGGGCTGCCCCATACAGACCATAAATGCCTTGACAGTTCCAGTTGACCCCCTAAATCACAGAGAGGGTCTCAGACAACTAGCAAGCTCATCTGTTAGATAAGACTGGGTCTCAAGCCCTCGCTTTGCCACTTGCTAGCTGTGTGACCTGGGTTATTCAGTGCTTGGGCCTCAAGTTCATCCCTCCTACTTCCTCATAGGATTATTGGGAGGATTAAATGAAGTCATCAGTGCATGGAAACACCTAGCACAGTGCCCAGAATGGAATAAGCATCCAATTCACGTTAGCTACAATATTATGTAAGAAGAGCTCTGCGATTTCCTGAAAATATTAATGTCACAAAGAGTGTGTGTGTGTGCGTGTGTCCTGGGAGATATTACAGCCTAAGAAGGGGAATGTGCCAACAGCTATGTCTTTTTTTTTTTTAAAGACAGGGTCTTGCTCTGTTGCCCAGGCTAGAGTGCAGTGGCGTTATCATAGCTCACAGCAACTTCAAACTCCTGGGCTCAAGTGATTCTTCTGTCTCAGCCTCCTGAGTAGCCGGGACTACAGGCACACACTACCACGCCTGACTAATTTTTTCTATTTTTTGTAGTGATGGAGTCTTGCTATGTTGCTCAGGCTGGTCCCGAACTCCTGGATTCAAGTGATCCTCCCTTCTCAGCCTCCTGAAGTGTTGGGATTATAGGCATGAGCCACGGCACCAGGCCTAACAGCTACATCATTAAAAGAGCTGAGACCCCAAGTGGTTGGAATGACCTTGCCACTTGCCCTTCACTTCCTGCTGGCCGGCCTGGCAAACTCTTGTGAGATGAGTGTGGGTCCTAACTGTGGTCAAATCCCCTTTTGCTACAATCTCTTCCTGACCTCTGCAGCAGAGAAAACCCCTGCTCTTGGGAGGTTCCAGTGTCAAGAAGGAGTGGGTGGAATTAGTGGGGAAAAGAAGGCAGCGGTGGTGGAAAGAAGCCCCAAGGACAGGTCTCATCTGCCTTTCCAGCTGAAGGTTTTGAAGGGTAGAGAGTCCACTTTTGACATTGTGTCTTTGGTTGGATATTGCTAGTAGAAAGCTTCAGAGAACAGTTGTTTGAAGGGGAAAGGAGGTTAATTGTTTTAACTTGAGCAGAGCAAACTTGGAAAGTGAGAAATGCTCCCTATTCCAATAGGTCTCTGGTCCAAAACCACACCTGGCCTCGCATCCTTCTAATGATAATCCCCACAGAGTTCCAGGTGTTCAGCCCAGTGACTGATTGCGAGCCCTGCCGAGTTCAGAGGGACAGGATGGAGGCTATATATAAATCCGACAAAGTTTCAAAAGGTAAAAAGACGCATGACCGATTATGAGAGCTTACATTGCTCTGGGAGAGTGCTGAAGCTTTCATTTCTGCCCTGGCTGACACCTTCCCTTTGTTCCTTCTTGGAAAACAAGGAGGTCCTGTGGCCACAGTTCCCCATCTGTGAAATGGGGTGAGATTATCCACCCTGTGGGAGCTCGTCTGTGCGAGGCACCTTTGGAGGCCCCAGGGTACGGCAGCTCAACACACTCCGAAGAGCTGGTGCCAGTATTCCCAATGGCAAAGGCACCAGGGCCAGCTGACGCTTCAGGCGGTGTCTGAGAGACCGGTGGGGGAGAGCTGGTGGCAGGCAGCACCTGCGCGTAGTTGGGGAGGGCTGCCAGCGAGGGCTGCGACATGGCAGCAGCTGGGGGACAGGTCAGCAGGCAGCCCCCGTGTCAGGCAAGACGGGGCCTCTTGGAAGGTGGTGGCTGGCCTCCAGCTCTGCTCTCAGTCTCCGCCGCAGTCATTGAACCACACACCTCGACAGAAGGAGGCTAGAGCTCAGTGATGCCAGGAGGAAGTAAACTCAGAAAAGTCATGAAAGGTGAACGCAGAACTACTCAACGAAATGCAAGCTCTAGAATTAGGAGGCACCCCGTGAAAGCTGATGGTCAGGGGCAAATTATGGACCTTTTTTGTTTTCTTTCTTTGCAACAAGATCTCAGTCTGTTGCCTGGGCTAGAGTGCAGTGGTGTCATCGTACCTCACTGCAGCCTCGAACTTGGACTCAAGAGATCCTCCTGCCTCGGCCTCCCAGGCCCCCTGAGTACCTGGGACTACAAGCACCCATGCATGGCTAATTTTGTTTTTGTTTTTGTTTTATTTTTCATCTTACTCTTACCCAGTCTGGTCTTAAATTCCTGGCCTCATATGATCCTCCCACCTCAGCCTCCCAAAGTGTTGGGATCACAGGCTTGAGCCACCTTGCCCAGCCAAATCATGGACTTTTACAGAGAAGGGATGTGAGAGATCCCTTCCTTAATTTCTTTCCTTTACAGACGTGGGAACTCAGGCTCAATGAGCATTGGTGGCTTGCCCAAAGTCTCACAGGTTAAGTGTTATAGCAATCGAATGGCAAGTGTTTTCCTAGTCAAATGCTCTTTTCAATACAACTTAGCCTCCCTAAATGGCTAAGCGTGTGTGAAACGTTTGCAATTTACTTTCTTCCGAATACTATTAACTTAGACAGGCAATGTGGCATGGTGGACAGAAAAGGGAATGGAACTCTGGTCTTCTGGGTCCTTGCCTGTGCTCTGCTCCTGGACCGGAAGCATATTCCTAGCAATGGTGGTCAGCGCAGTCATTAAAGGGTGGACTTAGTCACAAAGTCTGCCCCAGCCCTGCAGGGGTGGGAGGTAGGAGGTGCACCTCCCCTAATGAAGCAGAGAACTGACCCCAAGTGGGGAGGCGTGTGTCGGTCCTGGAACACAGCCAGGCGCCGTGAGGGCTGGGGTTTGTCTAGTCCTGGGTGTGACTTTCAGTCAACTGCCCTTTATTCCGGCCTCTGGGGCACACATTCCACAAACAAAACAAGGCTACCTTGGGGTGGGGCCTGGGGCTGTGGTCACTCTTCATCCAACCTCAAAGCCCCCTGGGCAGCAGCTGCAGTGTGGGGTGGGGGCGAGGGGTGTTGTCAAGAGCCGTGAGGGTGAGTCTAGTGGCAGACACGGTGGGAGCTCAGCAGTGCCGCATCAGGGCCGAGGATGAACACAGTGACAAGGTCTGGGTGGTACCTGGCCCTGCCCCACAGCACCCATGGATCCTCCTGTAGGAGAGGGGTCCCCAAACATATTGAACCAGGGATCTACAGTTTTGGGGTTAGGCAGTCTGGGTATTGTTTCTCATCTGTGGCTTGTAATGGCTGGATGAGCTTGAGCAAGTCATTTCACCTGCAAACTGCAAAATGTGTAAAAACATCATAGGGTTGCTTGGGGTATTGTAAGAATTAAATGAGGTAACATAGTAAAAATACCTAGGATAGTCCCAGAGTCTCAGGAGTTGCTTAACAAATGGTATTTCTTTCCATTTTGCCCTTAGGATTAAATATCATTGACATCTTCATCTATACACTTAGTTATCTTCCATTTGGGCAAATAAGCATTGCACACACACACACACGCATGCACACACATGCACATATTCTCTTGTATGTAAATTCCACAATCAAAGAATCATGGACTATTAGTGCTCAAAAGCACCTTAGAAATCCCCTAGCCCTTAGCTGTCCTCCCACAGTTGAGACCCTGGAGGCCTGGAGAGGTGATGTGGCTTGTCCAGGGCTGTGCAGACAAAGATTTGAAATCATGTCCTGATCTCCAAAATCAGTTGTGGGATGTTTTGGGAATCTGGTCCTGGTCTTTGGGGTTGATATCAAGAAGATCAGCTGTGTCTTTGAGATGCCAGAGTTGGGGATGGGGCACTGGTCTGGATGTATTATCTGGGCTCAACCAGATTGTCTGATAATAATTTATTCCTCAAATATTTTTGGGATCATGGGATCATAATATGTCAAGTCTGGCTTCATGCAACTCCCTGGCAGCAGGAAGATTTGGAAACTATTACATTACAATTTGCTGAGTACCATGATCAAGGGTTGCTCAATTTTGTGGGGGTTGGTGGGGAGGGGGAAGGGTCCAGGTCTCCCAGACTGCTTGTCCTTACTTATACCAGGGAATTCGTGGGAGACATGGAAAGGAGGTGTCGCCTCACTCTTGTGTGTGCGCGCTCACACGTCAGTTCTCTCTAGACTGCCCACTGATCCATAATCCAACTTTCACCTCTTTGACTTGGTAAGAGAGAAACGAATACAAAAAAGTGGAATAGAAAGAAACCATCCAATAGTTCAAAGCCCATTTCAGAAGAGCGCCTAAGCCTAATTTTTCTCTGTTTCCTATCTCTCCCCTTTGGTTTTCCTTTCTTTGTCTCTCTCTTTTTTTTTCCTGCCAAGACTGACGATCTCCTGAAAATGGTAATATCCCTTCTGATGTCTGCTGAACATGTGTTGTTTCTACCTAAACAGGTACAGTGTAAATAAGTCACGACCGAATGGTACTCAAGGGCAACATCCTTCTTGCTCATCTCTCCTGTGTCTTTTATTTTCTGTGTAAAAACTTATTCATTCTTTTAAAAATAATTTTTATTTCAAAATATTAGGGGGTGCAAGTGTTCTTGTTGCATGGATAAATTACATAATGCTGAAGCCAGAGCTTTTAGTGTGTCAGTCACTAGAATAGCGTACATTGTACCCAATAAGTAAGTTTTTATCCATTCCTCCCCTCCCAGCCTCCCCCTTGTAGTTTCCAGTGTCCTTTATACCACTTTATGACCATGTGTCCCCATCGTCTATCTCCCACTTACCAGTGAGAACATGTGGTGTTCGTTTTTACATTCGGGTACAAGTGTCTCTTTCATATAATGACTTCTTTTCCTTTGGGTAGATATCCAGTAGTGGGATTGCTGATTGAATAATAGATCTACTTTTAGTTCTCTCAGAATTTTCCATACTGTTTTCTATAGAGATTGTCCTAATTTACAGTCCCACCAACAGCATGTAAGAATTCCCTTTTTACTGTATCCATGCCAACATCTATTGCTTTTTGAATTTTTAATAATGGCCATTCTGATAGGTGGTATCTCATTGTGGTTTTAATTTGCATTTCCCTGATAATTAGTGATGGTGAGCATTTTTTCATGCCTGTTGGTCATTTGCATATCTTCTTTTGAAAAAACTCTGTTCATATCTTTTGCCCACTTTTTGATGGGGTTATTTGATTTTTCCTTACTGATTTGATTGAGATCTTTGTAGATTCCGGATATTAGCCCTTTGTTGGATGTATATTTTCTCCCATTCTATAGGTTGTCTATTTACTCTTTTGATTATTTCTTTTGCCATGCAGAAACTTTTAAATTTAATTAAGTCTCATATTTTAATTTTTGTTGTTGCTGTATTTGTCTTTGAAGTCTTAGTTGAAATTTCTTTGCCTAGGCTGATCTCTAGAAGAGTTTTCCTATGGTTTCTTCCAGAATTTTTATGGTTTCAGGTCTTACATTTAGGTCTTTAATCCATCTTGAGTTAATTTTTTTATATGGCGAAGAATCCTGTTTCATTTTTCTCCATAAGGCTATCCTATTTCCCAGCACTATTTATTGAATAGGGTGTCCTTTCCCCAGCGTATGTTTTTGTCTGCTTTGTCAAAAATCAGTTGGCCATAGCTATGTGGTTTTATTTCTGGGTTCTTTATTCTGTTCCATTGGTCTATGTCTCTACCTTTATACCAGTACCATGCTGTTTTAGTTACGATAGCCTTGTGGTATAATTGGAAGTCAGGTAATGTGATGCCTCCACATTTGCTTTTTGCTTAAGATTGCTTTGGCTATTTGGGCTCTTTTTTTGGTTCCATATGAAGTTTAGGGTTATTTTTTCTAAATCTGTGAAAAATCATGTTGGTTTTTTGATGGGAAGTGCATTGAATCTGTAAATCACTTTGGGCAGTATGGACATTTTAACAATGTTGATTCTTCCAATCTATGAGCGTGGGATGTTTTTCCACTTGTTTGGTCACCTATAATTTCTTTCATCAGTGTTTTGTAGTTCTCCTTGTAGAAAACTTTCACCTCTTTGGTTAGTATATTCCAGGTATTTTACTTTCTTTGTAGCTATTGTAAATAGCATTACATTCTTGATTTGACTCTCAGCTTGACTGCTATTATTAATAGTATATAGAAATGCTACTGATTTGAGTACATTGATTTCGTAACCTGAGACTTTGCTGAATTTATTAACCAATTCTAGGAGTCTTTTTTTTTTTGGTGTCTTTAGGGTTTTCTAGATACAGGATCATATCATTGGTGAATAGGGATAATTCGATCTCCTCTTTCCTGATTTGGATGCCCCTTTTTTTCTTTCTCTTGCCTGATTGCTGTGGCTAAGACTTTCAGTACAATGTTGAATAGAAGTGGCAACAGTGGGCACTCTGGTCTTGTCTCAGTTCTTAGGAGGAATGCTTTCAACTTTCTCCCATTTAGTATGATGTTTATGTGATGACTTACATTTACTGATTTGTGTATGTTGAACCGTCCTTACACTCCTGGAGTGAAACCCATTTGATCATGGTGGATTATTTTTTGATGTGCTGTTGAATTAGGTTTGATAGTATTTTGTCAAGGATTTTTGCATCTATGTTCATAAGGGATATTAGTCTATAGTTTTCCTTTTTTCTTGTGTCCTTTCCTACCTTTGGTATCAAGGTGATACTGGCTTCCTAGAATGAGTTAGGGAGGTTTCCCTCCTTCTCAATGTTGTGGAACAGTTCTGCCAGTTCTTCTTTGTAGGTCTGTTAGAATTCAACTGTGAATCTGTCTGGGCTGGGGCTTTTTCTTTACTGGGAGATTTTTTTATTACTATTTCAACCTCACTACTCATTATTAGTCTGTTCAGGATTTCTATTTCTTCTTGATTTGGAGGTGTGTGTTTCCAAGAATTTATCCATTTCCTCTAGGTTTTCTAGTTTGTGTGTGTAGAGGTTTTCACAGTAGTCATGGATGATATTTTGTATTTCTGTGGTATCAGTTGTAATGTCTCCTTTTTAATTTCTGATCTCCTGTGTCTTTGCCAAGTAAACCAACCAACAAAAACAAACTGCACTCCCACTCTTCAAAAGTAATGTTTACTTTTCCTAATTTTAAAATTACTTTGCTCATCATGGAGAGTTTGGAAATCATATAGAAGTAAAACACAAAAAAGGACAAGTCACTTATAATCCCCAAAACTCCGGAATGATCTGTGTTAAAATTTTAGTCTTTTTAATTCAGGAAAAGAGTACTTATTTAAAAAAAAACCAAAAAACAGAACTAATACCTACCATAACATTCTGAATTTTTCTTTTTTTCTTGACCTTACACCAGAAGCTTTCCCCTGGTTATTAAATATTCTTTAAAAAGAATTAATTTTTAAAAGCTACATATTATTTCCTCATTTAGCTCTCCCTTAATTTATTTAACCAGACCTCTGTTGCACATTTAGGTTTTCAATTTTTCAATGTCATATGTAATTCTGTGATAAACATCCTTATACACCCATTCCTGGGTTAATCTCTGATTAACCCCGATGTCAAGGGTGTGACATTCCAGGTGACATTATCTCCAAATCCCTGATTCTGGCATGGGTGGAAACCAAAGTAATCCTAAAGGTTTCTCCTAACTGATGGGGGAACGGGTCTCCCTGCCTCCTTTGCCTCTGGGTCTAGCCTCCCCCTGGGTCTGCCTCGGTCCTGGACCATGTTTATCCTGACATGAGGCTGGTTCCTTTTGTGGCTTTCACAATAAAAAACTCACTCACATTAAGCAGTACTGTTTAGAAGACCCTACTGAAGATTTTTGGGGTCTTGGGATGGTCCTCTCCCTCCCTCCCATTTCTGCTTTACATGCCCAGTCCTTCCCCTTGGTTATGCAGAGCTGTGACCATGTCCTTGGCAGGGGTGAGGCCGCTTGGCACCCGGGTCCTTAAGAGTGGAGCTCACCTTCTTACCCAACCTTTTACTGAGGCATTTTTTCTAATCAAAAAATTCTGGTGCCGGAAGGTAGTTAAAATTCTCATAGTTAGAAGAGACTGTATGTCTTTGGTCAAGTCCAGGTAGGGGAAAAAAAAAGGAGATTGTAGAATAGCAGGAGAATTACTAGGGCTAACAATATGAACACTAGGCATTGAAAGGTGTTTAAAGCCAAGTATTAGATGTGGGGATGAGAATAGAAATAACAGCACAGATGATTGTTAACATTTCTGGACTCCAGAATCACCACCTTGGTATGTGCAGCTGACTTAGTCCTGGGGGCTGGGCCGTGGAGTTACCTTTGCCTGTTACCAACCTGAGAATTGCCCATTAGAAAGGGGTTTATACCTGATTGAGAAAACTCAAAGTCTGACGAGAGTCTAGTCTCTGCCTAAGCCTCAGCCTTGACCCCTCTCCCCTGCTCCCTATTTCTTCTCAAACTTTTGTGAGATCTGATGTAGAGGACAGATATTTTAACTATTGGGTTATATTAAGACATCCTAAATAAATCTAAAAGAATATCCTAAACATAAGATGATTTCGCCAAATAAATTAATCCATCACTATGAAAAGCTGGCAGCGCCCCCTTTTCTGTTGTTTTGCTGTCACATTTTCCAACCTTATGCATGTCCATTTGCCAATCGCGGTTGAACACATGTATGTGAGGGTGTGCAGTCTCGCAGCCCATTCCCAGACACCCTGGTTCCCTGGTAGTCTGCAATCTCTTGACCACATGGCTGGCACTCAAAGTCAGATCTCCAAGGCCTGTCTTTTCCCACGTATCACAGAAAACTCTGATGATTTTGTTGGCAGTCTTACTGTGCTCATAATCGTCTTTGCCCTTACAGAACCATAGGTGCTTCAGCTTAGAAGATTTGGCCGCCATACTTTTAATTCCCACTCTCACTCGGCTCATGGAAATAGTTTATAACAGTATACGGAAAAGCTCTGAAGAAAAACCTCACGCTCTTGTACCTTCCTGGGGGGAGACCCTGATTGCTCTCGCGCACTCTCTCTCCCGGTGATGAAAAGAGGAAGAACCTCTGATATTGAGAGGTGGCCTGAGGAGGAGAAAGTCCAGCTTCCATCCATAGGTTGGTCTGTCTGGAAGATTCCTGGGCAGTCCAATAACAGTTAGGTGGAAGGACATGTGCGCCTTCTCTGATTTCAGAGTTCTGGCCTGTCACCTCTGGGGAACTGAGGGAGACAGACACTCATTCTGCAGGGCAGAAGGATCCCCCTTTCACTGACCACTCCCAGACCTGCTTCAGGACCTCCTGGAAACGCAGCCTCCTTCCCTCTTTTATATTCCTCACCAGCTAAAACACACGGGGCTGCTGGTGACTCATTCCAGATCTTAAAGGACGCTTCCTGAGGACAGGCCTAGCGAACCAAACTTGGAACGGAAGGTGAGTGTGGAGGTAGCAGAGCCCAGCCTGGAGGGTAAATGTCTCGGAAACCTGGTCATATGTCCTCACCATTCACCTAAGGGTTCGATGTCGCTTTGGCTGGCATGCTATTTTCTCTTTGCAAAACTATTGATCCTGCTGCCAAATGTACCCTAAGCCTACCTCATGCATCAGTGAGACGAATGATGAATTTAGTAAGTAGAGGACATGAAAGGGCCAGCCTGTGAGTGGGAAGCCTCTTTGAGCTCAGATTAGCGCCTTGGACGTTTTATCAGTAGGCCTGGCACTGGCCGGCCCACCGACTCAAGCAGAATTGAAATTTTGCAAGAGGTGTAAAGACTGGGAAATTTGGGTTTGTTCACCACGTGCCCCCCAAGCTTGGGACCAGAAATTCTTGGCTTTCCCCAAACAGCTGCACAGAAGCAGAGGCCAGACCTGTCTTGTGTGTGATGAGTCACCTTGCGTCAGCGTCGTGCAGCACCAGCGTCCTATGAGGGCTCCTTCGGCTGCCGGGTCTGGCTTGAGCTGTTTCCAGTAGATGAGGTGGCCAGATATCCAAGCCCCAACACTAATGGGCACTTTGTGATTCCACATAAACAAACTTATTTCACCTCCCAAGACTCCTCTACGTTCCTCATTATACACTTGGTGGCCCTGTGAAGAAAGGCCAAAGAGACCGGTTGACTTAAATCAGAAAAATGAAAACTGAGAGAATTTGGCAGTATGTATATTTAGGAAAGCAGACGACAGTGTGACGTCCTTATCTTTCCTTATTCTGAGGCCAGCGCTTTCTACTACAGCAAGGTCAGGCGTCCTAACACGGGTTCTGAGTCTCTGAAATTTTACTAAGCATGATGCCAGAGTCTACTTCTCTCTAGGGAACCTTAATATTTATATGTATATGTCTTGAAAGTTTACAAGTCACTTTTTCTATGCATTGTCTCATTTAAACTTCACACAACTCAAAGCATCAAACTTTTTTTACAACCTCCATTTTATAGAGGAGAAAACACGGTCATGAAAATGAAATGATTTGCTCAAGGACGATGCCACAAATAGTTGATTGACCACTGAAAGTAAAACCAGCATTCTGACTTCAAATCCCATCCATGTTTTCCCCAAACAATACAATATATCCTTCTGAGGTGTCTTAAATGAAAGCCTGTCTAAATATTTTTGAAGAACCCTTCAAACATCATGGCTACCCTGCGTTTCATGACTCTCAGGTGATTTGATCTAGAGTTGCGCATCCCACACGTGGCCACAAGATGGCAGGGTAGCCTCGACGATGGCGAGCTGGGCCTCCTTCCTCGCACCGGTAGAGGGCTGTCATTCCTCGTTTCAAAAAGGGAGACATGAAAACACCACCAAAAAAAAAAAAAAAAAAACACACAAGGTAAGTGGACTTGTCCTACAAAATATCAAGACTTAAAGATGCTGATATTTTGAGACAAGAGTC
>NW_012146079.1:3286032-3387572 GCF_000956105.1 Propithecus coquereli | reverse complement strand
AAAAAAAAAAGAAAAGAAAAACAAAACAAAAAAAATCTCTCAGTGTCTACATTGATGAAATAGGATGGTGGGAGGTTTGTTTTTCTTTTCCTTTTTTCTTTTTCAAATTAGGCAGTGAGAGTTCAAACAAACAAGTCTCCATTTTCACCTCTGTGTTTGCTTTTGGAGGCACGAGGTCAGGACTTGGGCCAGCCGCCTAGCCTGCATTATTCATCTGTCCAGCTCCAGCCCTGGAACAAATGTGAAGAAATGAAGTAGCTTCAGTCGAGGGAAAACACTGTTGTTATTGTTGCTGGTGACAGTTCCATTTGCCAACAAACATAAAAACATACTTTGGAACCCGAATGAGCTTGTCAGAGGGAACTTTTGTTCCATGTTTGGGCTGGGATGCGTCCAGACAGAAATCAGGCTGGCATTTGAACTTCAGGCGGCAGGGAGAGAGCTGTGCACAGCAGCTACTGACCTGAAAGACCAGGCCATCAGCTGCAGTTTTCATCTGGGTGGTGTTTGACCACCGTCCACTCAAATCCTGGTTGCCAACTCGGGTCACTGCCCTGAGTGGGTGTTCCAGGGGAGGAGACTAGGGCACGCGGTCCAGGATGACGGGCTCGCCACCAAAGGGGATTAACAGGCTTTGGATTCTGAGTTTTTGGAAGGTGGTCCTCACTTTGGGGCTTTGGGGTAGTGAAAGCGGTCCCGGGTCTGCAGGATTTATTTCCCATAAGGTCTCAATTATCCCAAGCCTGCTGGCAGCATCTTCAGGATCCCTTTGCTACATGGATCAATTACTCTAGGGGTACAGCCGTCCTTGCTGTCTGCTGGTGAGAGTTTAGGTATGTAAACTCCCGTTAGTGCCAGTCTAAGGAAGCATAAGTCGGGAGGCCGATCTGCCTATTCCTGCTACTGTGACATAATTCAAGTCGAAGTTCTTGTCCACAGCTGTCCAAGGGCTGCCTCCTCCCTCTGCAGATGGGAGAAGCTCCCTCAGTGGACTGGACTTACACTAATACGGTACCTACCTGGAAAGAGATCGCGATGAATTGCTACCGTGGTGAATAGCATTAAAACTCTATCAGGCCGAAGCTCTCTGTGAACTTAGCTCCTGTCGCCTCACGTCATCACTCCGCGAGGCTACATACAGTATCACCGAACACTTTAAATCGAGCTCGAAAGCTGGAAAGGCGTCTTAGAGATTATCCGGTCCAAATGTGGGTGTCCAAGACAGCGGGTTCCCTGTCGGAGGGTTTGAAAGATGTTCAGTGAATGGTTGAGCCCATATTTCACAAATAAAGTAACAGCTCCAGGGAAGCCACTGCCCCTGCTGTGCACCTAACTGGTGGCGGGCCAGGAACTTGCGCGCAGCTGTCTTAACGCTCAGGTTAGTGCTGCTTCCGCTCCATTTTGCTGCCTGGCATTTTTGAAACCCTCATTTTTATTTTGCTGGGGTTTTTTTAAGCCTTGTTTTAATCTATAGTTTGCTTTAGAACTAGGGACAGTAAGATGCCAGAGGCGACCCAAAGAAAGGCCTCTGGTTTCCCACCTTCAGATTCATTTCGGTCTCAATTTCAGCTACTGGGCTTTGTAAACCTTAACTGACTCTGAGCTAAAAAGTTTCATTTCCAGCATTCAGCCTCAGATCTGTGGGCACTTATGATAGAGGAATAGAAGGTATTCCGTGGACCAGGGGTTGACAAACTTTTGATGGCCAGATAGTCAACATTTTAGGCTTTGCAGGCCTTGCAAGCTCTGTCACAACTACTCAATTTGGGGGTCTATTAGCCAGAGAGAAAGCATCGAGAATAGCATAGCTGTGCTCCAGTATAACTTCACTGAGAATAACAGGCAGAAGGGGAAATGGATCTGGTCTTTAGGCCAAAGTTTGCTGAGCTTCGCAATAGAGGACTTGGTCTTTGCTTTTTGTTTTGTTTTATTTTGATTATTTTTTATATCTTTGGTTGCCTTTAGAGGACTTGGTCTTTGACTTAGTATTCTCTAGGATATTCCAGGCCTCAGCAAAGGTGTATCATCCATCTTTGCAGAGTATAGGCACATTCCCAGTCAGTTGTACCCACCTACCTTAAAAAATAGAATTCTTAATTTTTTCAATCAAAAAACTTACAAAGTTTTTTCTTTTTCATATGGAGATCGGATATTTATGTACTATTTTTTATGGTCTTATTCTTTGTATTGAACTTTTTGTTTTTAAAATTAGAAATTAATACATATCCATTTAAAAAATTAATTTGTATGGTGCTCTCGTGTTTATGTGCTGTGCAACGTGAGTTTGTGAGTTAGTGTCTTAGCTTTGGCTACTTAACAGAATGCCACAGACTGCACGGTTTAATTTTTAATTTTTAATTTTTATTTTTTGAGACAGAGTCTCACTCTGTTGCCCGGGCTAGAGTGCCGTCAGCCTAGCTCACAGCAACCTCAAACTCCTGGGCTCAAGTGATCCTCCTGCCTCAGCCTCCCGAGTGGCTGGGACTACAGGCATGCGCCACCATGCCCGGCTAATTTTTCTATTTTTAGTAGAGACGGGGTCTCACTCTTGCTCAGGCTGGTCTGGAACTCAAGTGATCCGCCCGCCTCAGCCTCCCAGAGTGCTAGCATTACAGGTGTGAGCCACCGCGCCCGGCCATACTGGGTGGTTTACAACAGAAATTTCTCAGTTCTGGAGGCTGGGAAGTGCAAGATCAAGTTGTGGGCAGATCTGGCGTCTGGTGGGGTCCTCTTCCTGGTTTGTAGGTGGCTGTTTTCTCATTGTATCTTCACCTGGCAGAGGAAGAGAGAGAGAGAGAGGGAGAGGGAGAGAGAGCACACACGTGGTCATATTTCTTCTTCTAAGGCATTCACGAGGCTCCATCCCATGCGCTAATTACTTCCCAAAGCCCCTGTCTCCAAATACTCTTGCACTGGAGATTAGGGCTTCAACATATGAATTTACAGGGGGACACACATTCAGTCCGTAGCAGATAGATAGATAAAGCCAACATAACAAACTTTAGAGATGAGGACACCAAAGAAGGAGGGATGGAGACTGGCATCGAACACCTTTCTTGACTGTCTAATGTGTGCCCGATACGATGTTATGCCAGACGCTATGTTACGTCGTCTCATTTAATCCTCAGAAGATCCAGTAGAGATTTTCATTACTTTGTGAACTTTATAGAAAAGCAGTGTGAGAGATGAAATAATGTGCTCAGGTCTCACTCCAGTGAGCAGTAGAGCTCTGTCTAGAACTCTAGTCCGGTCTGACTTCAATGCAGTTCTCTTTCCCCTGTGCCACGCTGAACAGTTAATTCTTAGGAGTCATCACCTGTTCCAGGGCAAGGAAGGCATATTAATAATCTGTCCATGCTTAACTCCTGGACATTCATCAGGTGCCCGATGTTTGTGGAAAATTCAATAAGCACTTGAAGGGGTGACAAGATCTAATTGTAAATTTTTACCTAATGTTCTCTTTCAAAGTAACTATTCACCCTTGTCCCAAGTGAGCCTGATGACCAACGTGAGTTCTTAGCTGTGGGATTTCCCCGTTTATTCCACATGATGTTAGCAGAGGCCATGGGGCACAGCAGGAGCCTTCCCCACACCCAGTGTCATGTGGGCTGCTGCGGCTGCGGCCTGGAGGAAGGGCTCCTGGTTCTTCACCGAGCTCCTGTCTTCCACGCCGGTGGGCAGAGGAGAGTCCCTGATGGAAACACAAAAAGCACCATTTGGAATCTCAGAGACATACTCTTTCCCAAAATTCGTGGTGAATGTAAACCCAGGGGTCTTCAGGCCGGGGCTGTGCCGTTGGCTTGGTTGGGAGTAGTGTCCCCTGTCCTGTGACTTTGGAGCAGTGGTTCCTCTCTCAGTTTCACTTGCCTCCTGGGGCTGGGCCAGGCGATCCCCAGAGCCCCTGCCCGTTAGGGGAAGAGAAAGCAGCCACTGACACACTGCGGGTTCTCCATGTGAGGCCTAAGGGGCAGTGACATCAGTTTAGATAAAAATGTGACAAGGACCGGGCTTCCCCACCAACCCAAAAGCCACGCTGTGTGTGACAGACTCTGGAGACGTCTTGGTACCTGGATTTCTCCTTTTTTGGGGACAGACCTCAATCCATCCTCAAAGTAGAATCTGAAATAGCAGAAAGAATTTCCAACAGGACAGGAATATGGGTTCGGGTTCAGCCAAGATCCAGGGAGATGTATTGTGTGAGGATCTCAGGCGCGGTAATGGAGGGGTGGGTGGTAAACTGCGGACTTCTAGCCCCCCTTTCAGGAGGCCTTGGAAGGACAGGCGACAGTCAGGACAGGTGGCTTGTTTACTTTGGGCAGGTCACTCGCCATCTTTGTGTCCATTTTCTAGTCAATAAAGTAAGGATATAGGATGATAACTTCAAATGCGTATCCACACTCCGAAGAGTCTGGGCTGAATGGAAGGTCAGGGCTTTTTTTTTTTTTAATCGGTTTTGAGTATTTTATAATACAAATAATTTGATCCTTTGTCATATTTGGTACTAAATTATTGTCCAATTTTTGTTTACCTTTTAATTTTGTTTACTTCTTAACATATAGAACATTTAATATGGTTAATTCTAGAAATACTTTGTTTTATGATTTTTTTCACATTGTTTTTATGCTTACAAAGTTTTTTCTTTTTCATAGGGAGATCGGATAGTTATGTACTATTTTTTATGGCCTGATTCTTTGTATTCAACTTTTTGTTTTTAAAATTTGAAATTAACACATCCCCATTTAAAAAATTCAAGTAGCACATACATGTATATGTATGTGTGTGTAATTTTTCACAAAAAATTTAAATGCCACATTTCCATTACTTTCCCCAGGGGCAGCTACTGTTAACAAAGTTTGTTTTTTTCTTTTTTTTTTTTTTAGACACAGCGTCTCAAATTGTCACCCAGGCTAGAATGCAGTGATATCATCATAGCCCACTGTAAGCTCAAACTCTTGGGCTCAAGTGATCCTCCTGCCTCAGCCTCCCAAGTAGCTGGGGCTGCAGGTACGTGACATCATGCCCAGTTAATTTTTAAATTTTTTGTAGAGATGAGGTCTTGCTAGGTTGCCCAGGCTGGTCTCAAATTAACAATTGATATAGGAATTCTTGAGGCTTTCTCTAAATTTGAAGCATACGTGCGTGCACGCACATGTGCATGTGTGTGGCATTTATTTTTATGTAAGTAAAATATGCACACATACAATACATATCATTAGACAGCTTGGTTTTCTTCCCATGACACTAGCTATTGGACATCTTTCAATGCTGGTGCACATAGCTTTACCTTATTCTCCTTAATTGCACAATATTACAAAGTATCGTGTATTATAATTTATACTTGACTTTTAAAGTCATCTAAAATTTGTGTCAGTGAATGGTGTGAGATGAGGATCCCAGGGGATTTCTCTACCCTAAACAGCCAATTTTCTCAACAGTAATCTTTTCCCATGTGCTGAGATGGGGGGAATGTTTTAATGTATAGTCTGCTTTTTAAGGCAGCACAATGGATAACACATTTTAGAAAGAAGGATAGCAGAATTGGTATGCCACCCTACAATGCAGAATGTGCTTTCCCGTATGTAAGATCACTGAATCTCACCGAGACTCTACGGCATGGGAAGTCTTGTTTTTCCTATTTTACGCCCGAGCAGGTGAGGTGTCATGTGTGAGGTGGGAGGTCCAGGGGGCACGCGGGTTACACAACTAAGTGTGGAGCTGGGGCTGGAACTCGGGTCTCCTGCCTTCCAAGTGCAAGCTTCCTCTGTACCGTGACCAGGAACTTCAGGAGTTTCACCAGTAAAGTGATAGAGTCCCTTCCTTTCTCCCTTCCACCTGTTCTTCCTTCCTGCCTTCTCTGAACTATTACTTATTGCTCTTCCACTGTGTGGCAGGCACTGGTTTGGGGTTTGCCATAAAGAAGCTTCCCGACTTCCAGAGGCCATTGTTCTCCACCTCAGTTCAGCTTCCTCATCTGTATGGTGCCCCAGGAGGTACACTTAAGCTCTAAGATTCATCCAGTTAACCAGGAAATTAAATTCGCCAAATCACCAGTGGCCTTGAGCATTTTGTTTAAAATCAAGGATTTACTGTATTATTTGGAGAATTCTCATAGGATCCCAACACTGGAAAGGATTCTGTACAATCAGTTGGTCTGCCTGGTCTCTCGCCTCGGACGGTTGAATGATACATTTTTCAAGGGAGACATTGTCTAGTCTTTCTGTTTCTTGTTGTTGTTGTTATGGGTTTAAAACAGCAACATTTGTTCTCTCACAGTCTCTGTGCGTCAGGACTCCAGGCACGGCTTGACTGGGTCCCACTGGCTTGGGGGCTCTTGCCAGGCTGCCATCAACGATGGCTCTGGGCTGGAGTCATCTCGAGGCTGGGCTGGGGGCGGACCCACTTCCTGGCTTACTCACTGGCCGCTAGGAGGATTGGTGGGCAGGATTCAGTTCCTCGCTGGCTGGAGACACTGTTAGTTCCTTGCTACGTGGGCCTCTGCACAGGGCAGCTCACAATGTGGGAACCGACTGGCTTCACAGCGAGTGGGCAAGAGAAGATGTGCTAAGGTGGAAGTCATCTCATCCTGAAAGTGAGGTCCCATCGCCTCTGCCACAGAAGGCGGGGACCGTTGAGGCTGCCGACCACAGTAGGAACTGCTGTGTCCCTCAGCTGAGCACAGAGGGGCCAAGGAACTCTGCTAAGGTTGTGCAAGTGGTAGCAGAGGAGCCGGGTGGCCAGCAGGCAGGCTGGCTGCGGAAGTTGCTGTCACTACGACCATGCCGTCCTACACTGTGATATGCCTCACAGTTAGGAGGCCAGGGGACGGATGTCCTGAACTTAGCGGACGAGGGGGCGTGGGCCATATCGTGACAGGTCAGGCCAGGGCGTCGGGCCTCTTCCTTGGCAGTGCAACAGTCACACTGTGAAATATGATTAGAGGAGAAGCTGCCACCTACTTAATTATAGTAGGCTATCTGCTGTCTTTCCTTTGTCTTAAAGTTTAAAACACATGCAAATAATAATGGTTTGCAAAAAAAAAAAGGAATGCAAAAAGACACAGAGAAAAGTGTCTCCCACACATCCTTCCCCAACACTTCCCTCCCCTCCCCGGAAGAGCCCCCCGGACCAGTTTTGTGCATGTCCCTCTGGAGACCGTCTACGCATGTACAAGCTTGTGAGAACAGCCTCTTTTGTTTTTTAAAACACACACAGAAGAGTAAAAAGGCAACCCACAGGGTGGGAGAAGATAAGGACTTTCGGTATTTGTTAAAAACCAACAAAAATCCTACAAATCAGGAAGAAAGAGATCGATGACCCAACATGAAAATGGACACAAGAGATTTTACCAAGGAAGAAAGTCAAATGGCCGCTTGGCACATGGAGAAGTGCCACATCTCACCAGTCACCAGGGGAATGCACGGACCAGCGGTGAGATGTCTCCACAGCACGCAGGGACAGCAAAAGTACAGAGGGCGGAAATGCCGAGGGCGGTGTCCACCGTAGCGGGTGGGCGAGCCAGTTCTCAGCCGCGTCGACGTGGCATTGCCAGCTGCGTTTCATGCCAGTCGCCGTCGTAGGTGTGAGCGGTATCCTGTCCTGGTCCCCACGTCCCTTCACACGTCACATCCTTTCTGTGAGATGTCTGTGGTCCTTCTTCCACTCGTTAGTTGGATTATCTGTTCTTTCACTGTTGAGTTTTGAGAGTCCTTTATATATTGCAGGTTATTCCTTCTTTTTTTCAGTTTCATTAATGAAATTTTTTGAAAAGCAATGAATATATTATATATTATGTGAAATTGCCGTTCGTGAGAATAAAGCAGGTTCAATCAGAGCACTTGGATTTCAACGATGACCTAAAAACAGTATAATTTACCTTTTTGTTATGAAATATTTCAAATACTCAGCAATGAACAGAGAAATAATATATGGGCTTACATAGAGATTTATCAAGTCTTAATGTTTGCTGTATTTGTTTTCAATCTTTTTTTTTTAAAAAGAAAACAAAATCAGCCGAGGTCTTCTTTCATATTCTCTTTCTGTGGGCCCAGAAGTAGCTGCTCTTCTGAATTTACTGTTTATCATTTCCACAAGTGCTTTAATGTTATTTCTGTCCGTAGTAATATACAGTGCTGGTTTTCATGTTTTAAGCTCTATCTACATGTTATCATACTGCACGTATCATCTGGCAGCATGTTTTGATTTTTAAATTCAACATTATGTTTTTGACAGTTCTCTGTGTATTCATATATATAGCTCTAGTTTCTTCATTTTAATTACTGTATAGTGCTCTCTGGTACCACGGTTCATTTATCCATTATCTTGTTGATGGGTTTAAGCTGTTTCTATTACAGACGTGATTATTTTGAGCCCAGTTATTTTGCTTTTATTTTGTTTCTTACCTATCGTTGCTATGTCTTCTCAGCAAAGGGTTGCAAGGCAAAGCGTGAAGTCGGTACACTGGCTCACCAGGATGCTGTCCTCTTTTTGAAGATCTCCTCATCCTTCCTCCCACAGTGACTGTGTACTCTTACGTTGCAGGCGGTTCTGAGTATCTGAATACAGGACTCCTCCTCCCACTCTCAGCTCCCAAAGTGTGCCCCGAGGTGTATCTCAGGGACCTTTGCCCAGGAGAGGAACAGGGGAGTGTGAGAGGTTATCAGCTGCAGAGACCGTAAGCCTTCATCGTAAGGGTGGTGCTAGGGGAGAGGGGATGGAGAGTTAGGGGGGCTTGTTCTGCCCTGTCTCTGCCACCAAAATTCCCAGACAAAAACAAATTTTTAACTGCCAGGAACACAGATATGGAAATGTTGAAAGAACAAGAATTCAGCAGCCTAAACCGTGCCACTTTTTTAATAATTCTTATAAAACTTTAAATATTCTCAAACATTCCCAATCAGATAGAAAATAAAAATTAAAAATTAACATTTTTGATGTAATTGATTATCAAAGGAAATAAAATTGAAATTTAAAATTTCTACTGTAGTTATTTTATCTTATGCTTAATAAATTTTCTTTAAGGAATATTTGACAGTAATTAGCATATTTAAATGACCTAATCTTAGATATTAATTAGTTCCTTATATTTCTTAAATAAAGGATTCCTAGTGAGTTTGAATTGTAACTAAATCTGTACATTGTGTCCACTCTTGAATTGGAACGAATCTAGCAGGTGACATTTGTCCCAGGGTAAAGCTGAACACAGCAGCTCGCTCGGTGTGAATTTCCCTTCACAGCCTGTTAAACCCCACAACGACAGAGGCACATTTGGTTTTGTGTACATGCGTAGGTGACCATAAGGGGTTAAAATCTCAGGTTCTCTTCATTCTGTGAGCATGTGGTGGCCAGCCCAGAGCCAGATTGAGCCATGTTAATTTCCCAAAAGATTTCAAAGAATTATCTTTTGAAAAGGGGAAGTTTGGGCTAATAAAAACCAGGATAACCTCCGGCAATCACATGGAAAAGAATAGAAACAAATTACTCCTGATTTGTTCGACATTGTTGCCGGAGGCTTTCTCCAGCCAAACCAGACTGCTTTGTTTTTCTTTATTCCAAAGAGAGAAGATATTTCAGTAATGTCCCAGGAAAGGTAAGAGCAGCAGGGTTGTGCCAAATGCTCATCTGTGTTCTCTTGCCGAGGTTCGGACTTTGCAGAGAGGCATTGTAAGGACTGCGAGGGCTTTGGCGTCATCGGCCGTCGGTTTGGATTCCTGTTTTGCCACTTTGGGGAAGTTTATGTTTCCACTCTGAGCTTTGATTTCCATAACTATTAAAGACGATAATTAACCTCATGGCCATGAAGGTGAAGATTTGGCTATGATACGGTCTGTGATGTGCCTGGCACATAGCCAGTATTGAAAAAGTGCATAGGAATGCCTGGATTACCCTCATCAGATCAGCTCCTCTCTGCAGTCTCTGATAGCTGCTAAAACCTCACCTCTTTTATAAGTAGCTTCTTGCAGGTGGTGGCCAGATGATTGATAGAGGTTGTGTGTAAAAATTAAGGAATTTTAAAATAAAATATCAGTTACCTATTGGCTATATAACAAATTATCCCCCCCCAAATAGTACCTTAAAACAACCATTTTTTTATGCTCCCAGATTCTATAGGTCAGGAATTCAAAAAGAACACAGCTCTATGATGTCGACGGCCTCAGCTGGGAGAACTGAAAGGCTGGGGGTGACTCACCAGCTGAGGGATGAAATCATTTACAGGTATGCTCATGCACATTCCCAGCTGTCAGTTAGGACCTCACATTAGGAACACGTGCACATAGCATCTCCATGTGGCTTGGGCTTCCTCTCAATATGGCGGCCTTGTACTTGTATGGCAATTGGGATCTGAAGGCAAGTTTCCCAAGAGAACCAGGCAAAAATGGTATTACTTTTTAGGTCCTAACCTTGGAGAAATTCACAGCAGCTTCACTCCTCAAGCCCCTCCAAGTTCAAGGGGAGGGAACATAGACTCCACCTTCTGATGGGAGGAATGTCAAAGTCATATCATGAGAACACATGAAATTGGAGATATGGTTGTGGCATCTTTGGAAAATACAATCTGCCACATGTGAATCAATAGTAAGTCCTTGAAACATTTAACTGGATCTGGCAGGTGTGTAAAAAATATATTTGAGAATAGCTACAAGGCCATTGCCACAGTGATTCAAATGGAGATAATGAAGGCCTGAAAAAAAGCAGTGACAGAGAATGGAGAGGAGATGGAAGTCAGAATTAGCCCTGGGATAGAATCAATCTCATGTAGGCAACATGGAAGAATATGAAAAGAAGAAAGAAGTCAAAAGGCTCTGAGGTTTCAAACCTGGGTGCCCAGGAGGGTGGGGCTGCCATCATCAGAAATAGGGAAGTCGCAGAGGAAAGCAGGAACCTCCTCTTCCCTCTTTGCTCACCATACACTTGCCCCTTTTCCAAGAACTCGGGCATGTACAGTCTCAATCTATTTTGCATGCATGTCCTTTGCTTTCACAGATCTGCACGTTAGCTCAGATGCGGAGGCCTCAGGAAGTCCTCAAAGGTCTGGGACCATGATTCTTTATTTATTTATTTATTTTTTTTGAGACAGAGTCTCACTGTGTTGCCCGGGGCTAGAGTGAGTGCTGTGGCGTCATCCTAGCTCACAGCAACCTCAAACTCGTGGGCTCAAGCGATCCTCCTGTCTCAGCCTCCCAAGTAGCTGGGACTACAGGCATGCGCCACTATGCCTGGCTAATTTTTTTCTATATATTTTTAGTTGTTCAATTAATTTGTTTCTATTTTTAGTAGAGACAGGGTCTCGCTCTTGCTCAGGCTGGTCTCGAACTCCTGAGCTAAAACAATCCACCCACCTCAGCCTCCCAGGGTGCTAGGATTACAGGCGTGAGCCACCGCGCCCAGCCCGGACCATGACTCTTTAAGAGATGACATCAAGGGCTGTGCATGGAGGTAAAGCCATTTATGAATCTGATTTTGAGTCAAAATCCTGTGTTGACTTTAAGATTTAACTGTAAAACTAAGAATCCAGGAAGAAATGGTTGGACATGTGAAGCTTTTGCAAAATATTTCAGTACCATAATGAAAAGGTATGATCCAAACATTGCCTGGTGAAGGATCTCAAGTTCCTTTTTTTATGGCACTTGGAGGTCAGGCCCTTGGGACTCCATACTCAATAACGTTTTCTTTTGTTTTTTTTTTTTGAGATAGAGTGTCACTCTGTTACCCCAGCTAGAGTGCAGCGGTGTCATCAAAGCTCACTGCAACCTCAAACTCCTGGGCTCAAGCAATCCTTCTGCTACAGCCTCCTGAGTGGCTGGGACTACAGGCATGTACCACTGCACCTGGGTAATTTTTTTGTTTTTGGTAGAGACAGGATCTCGCTCTTGCTCAGGCTGGTTTCAAACCCCTGAGCTCAAGTGACCCTCCCACCTCAGCCTCCCACCCAGCATGCTGGGATTACAGGCGTGAGCCACTGTGCCCAGCTGATCATGTTTCCTTGACTTCACTGGTAGTATCCTCTTCCACCTTGGTCTCTGCTTAAGTACATGGCTTCATTTTTCTTCACTCCAGAGACTTTTGGGTTCACAAGAGCCATTACAATGAAGCTGTAAGATCATTTAAAAACATTCCAAATGGATGCTATCCTTCTCCTAGTGGTATGTAGAGAGAGACTAAGTAATTATTCCAATGAAACTGTCATTGCTGAAACATTTCAGGAATTGGCCTTTTGGAATTGCTTTTAGAATCATCCTGTGACCCATCATCACTATATAACTTGTATTCAACTCCAAATTGCCTTACTCACTGTATAAGTCAGGGATCTTTCATTTGCAAGTGATAGGAATTAACATATGTGGAAAAGCAAATTTATGGGCTCACATACCTGGAAGCCTTGAGCAATCTCAAACCAGGTATGATGAGGGGATCTAGGAGTTCAAATGATGTCATTGCTTCTCCTCCCCTTTCACTTCTCTCTGTAAGTTCAACTCATTCTTTATCATTTCCAACCGGCTTCCTGCATGTGCCAAGGAAAGTGGCCACCAGCAATCCCCGATACTATGGCATCCCTGTTTAGTAACCCCAAGGAAAGGAGAGCCTCCTCCTACTTCTCCCCACCTCCCCACCCCCACCACCATCCACATATCCCTGGGCAGGACACTGATTGTTCCAGACTAAGCTATGTGCCCATTGCTGTGGGTAGAAGGAAAAGACTTGTTACTAGGGGAAAACAAAAAATGGGAAAAAGCACATGTTCTGGGCAGACAAAAACAGTAGTGGTCAGTGGCTACCTCACCTACTTTGATCATCATCCTCGGCGCTGATTAGCCTTTAACTATTTCCAAAACCTGTTCCAGTAGTTTGTTAGAAATGTTGATTCTCAAGCCCCTTCCCAGCCCTACTGAGTCAGACCCTGCAGTTTAACAAGATCCCCAGGTGATTCTTATGTACCCTGAAGTTTGCAATGTCTTGGAAGGAGCTTTCCAAAGAGGAGTTGGAGAAGGGTCTGTGCATGCCAGCGTGATTGTAGCAGGTAAGCAGCCTACTTAGGTTAACAGCACAAGGAAGGCAGCAGGGCTGGGCACCACATGGCTACCCCAGGCAGGGACTCAGAGACCAGAAGTGGGGCTCACAGTCACAGCCAGGCCAAGCGAAGGTGATGATGCTGGTTCTGCTCAACTGAGTGCAGCAGACAGGGTGCTGGGGCCCGGGTGGGCTGGGCCTCTGGGAGTTATCTTCAGTAGCTTCTGCAGAGTAGAGAAGAAAGCTTTGAGGCTGGAAGAATCCATTCCCAGAGTTATTACAATATAGGCAAAAGGTGATATGACTTCTCTCTCTTTTTTCAGTGAACCTTTACTATAGTTGGTTGTTAGAGTGATTCTGAAATTTGGATCCTGTCTAGTTGCAAATAGAGCCACTTCATGCATAAGAGTTTATGCAAATCATAATCATACCTAGACAGACCTTGCCTGTTCCCAAGTGAATTTAGTCACAGGAGTCAGATGTGGAACTCAGAGAAATTTTCAGTTGACTCCATCAGTTCCCATCTCTTTTACTTATTTATTTTAAACAGAGTATTCCTGTAAGAAGGGCTGCGGAAATGAAAGCCAGTGGAAGTTTAATTAGATAGAAAGGTTTAGAGGCCTAGAGGTCTAGGCCAAAGACTGAAATCGCTTCCTGCTGCTTGGCTCAAGGCTCTGAGGCCTTTGCAAACACAGCACTGGAACACAACATAGGCTACGATCCAAAGTGCTGGGGAGCAGATTCCACTTGGGCCTACGTGCATGTGTCTTCTCAGGACTGCCCCCCAGTCGTGTGAGCCTGGAAGATGCTTTTGCTTCCAATATACTCCCAAGCCCTGGAGTGTGGGGAGGAAGGGCACTGGTTCTGGAATCAGACTACTGGGCCTGAATCCTTTCTTTGCCACTGATGAGATGCATGATGTTGGCAAAGTTTACTTAACTTTGGACTCCTCAACTATAAAATAGGGTCAGTGATAAAATCGTTATGAGGATTTTATGAGAAAATGTGTATGAAGTGAGGAGGGATGGGTGATGTCTTCTTTTTCCTAAGCATCTTCTAAGCACTTGGCCCAGCATTTAGCTGGACAATCAAGCGCTCAGCGCCATGCTCAGAACATGCTAAGCACTTAATTAGTGGTAGCTGTATTATTCCCTGACCTTCGCTCACTTTTGCATGCTGCCTTCCTTCAAGATGCTGCGTGGTAAGTGCACACATCCCATTCACATAGGACGAATAGGAATTAACCTTAATTTAGTCTTCAGTCCCTGTCTTGAGACAGTTGGAGACATCCTGAAGTTTTAGAGAAATGTGGAGTCCTGAAAGAATTTATGATTCGCAGTATGCACTTCCTGGTCTTGATCACATTAATAATAAGAAGAGACTGCCACTCCCCACCCATTTTGTCAGATTCCTGTGGCTTCTCTGGTAAAAGATCTCTTCAAGTGCACAACTAGACAGGACTTGGGGGACCTGAGTTAATGATTCCTTTATCCCCTTTTGTCATTTTTAGAATTAATCCCATGCTCACACGCAACAAGTATTTTGGCTCCTGGCTTGGGTTCTTTTTTCCTCTGTTCATTCAGCACAGTTGTCGAGAACGTTGCTGGGGAAGGCAGGATGCTGTGCGCTGGAGGGGAGAGAGAAAAAAAGGCCAGTTTTACATAATTGCTTTCTCTTCCACGCCTCTGCCTTGACACTCTCCCTGGGCCACACTCGGGATGCCAGCACCCAGGATCCCACTCATCTTCCCTGGACTTCGCACAATCGCACCCCTTCAAAGTTTCCCCTGCAGCTTGACAGCCAGTGCTTCTGCCATCTGTATCTTTACTCCAGAACTCTTTTCCAGGACTGAAATGTTCAAGTCCCGGGGAAACATTCACAGGACGTTGGCCGAGCCCCAGTCTCAGGTGCCTTTTGTGTATCTTTGTGTACATCAACCAGTTTGGGGCCACCAGCATTTTTGAAGGGCTGGGAAGATCTTGGTTTGGGTGTGTTTGTTTCTTTGTTTCTTCACTGGCAGTTATTTCCCCAGTATGCCGCGGACCTTTCTTTTTAATGATTTGCCCAAGCGGATCTCTTCCTCTAGAACGTTCTGCTTCTCTGGCTTCCCTGCCCTCATCTGTTTAATAATGCGACCCATCCTAAAAGCTCGTGTTGGAATGTTCCTCTGAAAAGTCTTTTTAGCACAGCCCTGCCCACACCGGAATAATCTCTCGTTTAACTCCCTGGAGTATACCTGGCCCGAATCACTCAAAGATTGGGGCTCTCGGTGTTCGTGCTGGGATTACATGGGCTTGTTCAGTGTCCCGTGCAGACGGCAAGCTCCAAGAGAGCATTCTGCATCTTCTGTCCCACAGAACCTCTAGCAAACTTTGTTAGCTGGATGACTTTAGGCAAATGACTTGCCCTGTTTTCCTCTGTGAAAAGGGATCTTATTACCCAACTTACAGAATAATTAATCCAACAACCTGGCTCCATGCGCCGCACATACTTGGCATTTGATGCGCTTCTACTTTCCTTCCTCACTCTTCGTGCTTCTTAGATGTTCAATAAGTACTTTCTGAATGAGTGAGTTAATGAATAAATACATACATGGAATACTTTTCTATTTCAAAGCACTCACAGCCCTGTTTTTCTTCATTGATGCAGATGACATTATTACGTAAAAGACAGCGGTAACGATGAACTATTTCTCCCTCTCGGTATTGTTTAGGGCTGGAGGTAGGACGAAAGAGTAATTCAACCCATGTAAACACTGGCTGTTACTCTTTGAAACTTCTATAAGCCTGGTAGAAGAAAAAGGCTATTCCATTGTTGTTTTAATTTGTGTTTCTCTGATTACCAGTGATTTGAAGCACTTCAGAAAAAAGCAGTAGAAATATGCTTTTAAAACCACTTGATCATACAGATGTGGCAAGGGTAAAAGACAAACAGAAAGAAATCAAAAACAAAAAGCCACTTGAAGGCTACAAAGTACTTCCATGAGACACCAGGCAAGGGATTCAGCATGGATTCAGAATGGCTGCATTCAGATACTCAGGCTAACGCCATCAAATTCCCAAGACTTCCCAGGTTGTAAGTCACACAGACTGTTGTAGACCAATAGTGTGGCCAAAGAAGAAAGGTGTTTCAGGCAGGGCAGCTCCCTGGGAACCCCGGAAGTGCTCATATGATCCTCTGACCTGTCCAGGTTGTGCTTTGCCCCTCTCAGTAGCTATAACCCTCCACACAGACTCCCTCCTTAGAAATCTCTTTCCTAAGCTCCCGCCTGTGGCCAAGTTCCTGGAGTCATCTCACCTCAGCTTACCAAGGGGACCCTTGAGCATGTGTCTCCTGGCCAGAGTCAGAACAGAACTGCTCAATGTCCAGGGATGAGTGGCTTCTCTTCCTTGGTGCAAGGCCCACCTCCTAGGCACTCACTTCCCAAGTCAGGACAGACATCTTCCCAAGGTGGACAACAGTGAGAGCAAATGCTCTCTTCCATGGAGGGGAGTAACCTGCTACCTGTAGAGTCTGACTTGAGCTTTGGAATTTCCCCCGGAACAGCCTTCGGAATTCAATGAATGGGGCTGTTGAGTCTTGGAGAATACTGCTTGCGGGTCTTTTGTAGAATGATCAGGATGGGCTTTGGCAACCTTGTCTGGTCTTTTTGAAGGTGTCTTACCTGACTAAAGTGATGATTGGCTTTCCACAGCCCCCCACTCTCTGCTTCCCCTCTCCTGTGAGCCAGCACTTGGAAAATAAGTGAAAAAACATATTAACCAAGAACTGAAAACAATTTTCAGAGACTGTATAATCTAAACTCATTTTTAGAAAATTAAGAACAGAATATGCCCACCATGAACAACCTTTTATGTGATTATGCACAACAATTTGATCAATTCCTATTCTAAAATTGGATCTTTGCTATACTTTTGCACAACCACACACTGAAGTGGATGTTTCTAATCTAAGGGAGCAGAGATGAATTCAGAATGCTATACCTGTAGATAAACTAGTTCACAATAAAAAATGTTGGCTTTTCCCTGGCTTCTAACCATCAAAATTATGTCCACACCAGTAGATAAGTAGGTAGAGAGAGAGAGAGAGATGCTGGGTTTCAACCAGGTTCCTTGGGAACACATACCAATGTGCACCAAATTCCAAGTTCTTCATTGTCATTTCTGGTAGTGATTCGGCCAGATAGGAAGAAACAAAGGTATGTATCAGAACTGGATTCAGAACACCCCCCCAGGTAGGTTATCACCTGCTGAGTGAGGACTATACCTGCTCATACTAGAATAATGGGGACAGGAATCTTCAGCCAAGGGCTGTCAGCCTCGTACCGTCCTTGCCCCCGTCTTTCAGGGGCTGATGTACAGCAAGTCAATCCGTAAGCATTTACCAAATGTCTGTGAAGGAGCAGGCACCGACTTGGCCTCCGAGAGGAGTGCAATAAAGAAGGAAGAACTGAAGCTAACCTTTCTCTCATGTAGAGAGAGAACTGCTAGAATGTATTTCGTAACCGATGTCCTGTGGGGTAGTAGAGTGTGGCTCACACCTTACAACACCTTCAGGACAGAAGCTGGATGACCTCAGATCACTAATTGGCTGAGGCAGTTTAACATAGTAATGGGTGAAATTCTGGCTGGGCCACTTTCTAGCTGAGTGACCTTGGGCACATTAACACCTCGGAGTCTCAGTTTTGCCCTCAGCAAAATGGGGCTGATAATAGCTGTGTTAGCTACTGCATGGGGCTGTTAAATGATGTGATTCATAAAAAGTGCTTAGCGTGGTGCCCGGCACACAGAGAAAGCTCCATGCATATTGGTTACAATGACCATTCACCTCTTTCTGGCTGTGACTGTCCAGGTCTCTGGCCACAAGGACTCAGAGCTCAAACGGAGAGGCCTCGTTAAAGGCGGCAGTGCACGGGCAGAAGAGGGTAAAGACACTCTGATGAGGAGACCAAGGAGTTTCCAGGCAGGGTCCAGCTTGAGGTTTATGGTCATTACGGAAATGTTGAGATATAGAAAACCATGGAGAGAAAAGTATAATGGGCACTTACTAACCCATTTCTTGGATATATCAGTTGTTACCATTTTACCATATTTATCTATTGAAAATGTTTACTAATGTATTTTAAAGTCAATTACAAATATCATTGTGTCATCCCTAATGCTTCACTGCACATCTTCAAAACATAAGGACCTTTTCCTCCAGAACCACAATATCATTATCCCACCTAACAGATCAACAATTCCCTAATCTGACACTCAGGCATCTTGGAGTATGTTGATTTCAAGGTAGGTTATGCTGGGGAGGAGACCATTTTGTAGACAAGACACAAGTGGCCATAGGTAGGAAAGAATGTTCCAGGTGTCAGGACAGAGAGGGGAACCTGTTGGTTGGCCAGCGTCCCCCTTGTGAATGGTCACCCTCCACACACCCACAGGGAAACATAGCCTAGTCTGAGACCCTTTGTGTGAATGAGCTCATTACAATTCACTTCTTTCAAAACGAGGAAAACATGTTTTTGAAAGGCTGCTTGACAGACAAGGAGGATATTAATAAATGACATGCAAATTTTTTAATTTCACTTTGGCTGACTATGTGATTGCTACTTCTGAGATACAGGCTGTTGGGGGAGCTTCTTTTTTTAAAAAGATTTCTTGAACTCCGAGTATATGATGGGTTGTCCAGACGAACTTGGCTGTTAGGTAGGGACAGAATTATTCTGACCCGAGAGGGGTGAGATGAGGACATCTCGGAATGAAAATTGGTCCTAAACAAAAAGTTGAGAGTTTAATTTTGAGACTGTTTCTTGGGTGGATATATTGACTGAAAAGCTGCTTAAAGTGCTTTTTATAGCTCTGTTGCTCACACAAGAGAAAGCGATTTCACCGATTGGCCTTTTTACACAACTTTTGTGTTGTTGTTTTCCTATTTCTCCCTCAATTCCACATGTTGATGGGTGGCATCCACTCCCCACTGTCCCAGCTGGGGTGCTCCGGGTTGCCCAGTTCAGTCAACCCTTCCTTCTTCTCCTAAGAACAGGTATGAAGGTGAGACACCAAGGGGTGCCCTTTGGCATGGTGAGAACCCCACAGTGTAGTGGTCAAGGAGACGAGTTCTGGAACAAGACTCCCTGGACTCAGAACCTGCTTTCACCACTTCCTGCTAGTTCCCCTTTTCCCAAGGGCAGGGAGGAGCCAGTCATTCAAACATGCCATTCTCTTATATTTGAGAAGATATTTTCATTTACTTGGGAAAAGATTGTTCTTCCCTAAGAATGAGTGAATCATTTTCTTGTGTAATGAAGAAAAGTAGCAACTATAAATTGAGGGTGAATTTTTTTTTTTTTTGAGACAGAGTCTCTGTCGCCCTGGCTAGAGTGCAGTGGCATCATCATAGCTCACTGCAACCTTGAACTCCTGAGCTCAAGCGATTCTCCCACCTTGGCCTCCCAGAGTGTTAGCATTACAGGCATGAGCCACCCAGCCCGGCGTGGAATGAATATTTATGCAGCATGACCATTTGCATCCTGTTAGGTGTTCTTAACTGCCTGGTTTACTTAGTTTTGGTAGAAGGAATTCAACTTTCACCTCCCCCTCTTTTAATAGACATGTTTTCTCTTGCCTGTGGATTTTGTGTACTTAGAATAAAAAATCATAATATCCCAGTGTCCAGATAGAAAAATGACTGGTTCTGTAGAGGAGCATTTTTATAAGATCTGGAGGTCATAAACCAAGTATAAACCAAATACAGTTTGATTGTGTAAAGCTATTATTTTAGAAGTAGCTCAGCACTTATAAATCCCAGAAGTGGGATTTATAAATCATACTGTGCAATCTTCCATAAATTTAAAATAATACCACCAGCTATAAGCAAATCGTGAGCTTTGAATAATCTGTAAAACAGTGTTTGTAGATGCCAGTACTGACTTTGAAATATGTAAATATTGACCCTTAAACCCTAGCCTATTGACATTGTTTAGAAGTCTACTGAGCTAACTGGTCCTGAACAAATAGGAGGATGACAAGCAGTGCTGGGCACAATTCTAGATAGTTCTTTAAGCAGGTCAGGAGAATACAAATTTTTTAAAAGATTGAGAGCTAGGAAGAAGGGCTGAGAGGTGCAGTCAATTGTTTAAATCATTGGCAAAAGGGAATTTAAGTAGTCTTGTGTAACATTCAGCATGGGAAAAAAGAAAAGTAAACAATAAAGGACTCTCTTCCCCTGCTTAGCTGTAAATGAAAGCTATGTATTCAAACACCAGCCATATGAATGAGCCACCTTCTTGGTAATGCATGCTAATGATTTCATTAAGCACCATTAGGATGAAATAAGAGGATACAGCTGTAATCTCATTCTTTTTCCTCATTCAAGGCCACAGGCATCATAGACCTTGGGACTTGGGTGTACTTGTTCAGATGCTGTTACTGTAGCCACCAGTTGGCTGCGAACCCAGTGGAAAACCACTCAAATTGTGTTTGGTGGGATGGACTCCGACTTTTACACAGGTACCAAGATTTTCCAGGCATGGGGGCTCACGCCTGTAATCCTAGTGCTTTGGGAAGCTGAGGCAGGAGGATCGCTTGGGGCCAGGAGTTTGAGACCAAAATTCCTTGCCAGGTCCCAGCCGCTATGACAGATATGCTAATTGTTCACCCAACATCATCTCTGTTTCACTTCAGTCTTCCTTACTTAGAAGAGCCCCAATTTTGTATGAGATAGCAATATAGCCAAGAGTACTCCTCTACTCAGCCTTCTACAGCTGATGGAATCCACTTAGCACAGTTCTGGTCCTGAGACGTGGGTAGAAGCTCTTGGAGAGCATGTACTTTTTAAGTAAAAAGGCAAGGCTTTCACAAGAGCAAGCTCTCTTTCTACCCTTTGTTCTTCCCCCTGGAATGCAGATGTCAAAAGATACAGGTTACGTTCAGTAAATAAGTATCAAAGCCTGACCAGGTTAAGAACGGAGTAGAAAGATGGAGAGAACCTGAGTCCCCGGGAGCATCACTCAGTAACCGCGCCTGCCCCGAGTGCAGCCTCCACACTTCCTGTCGCGTGACAGGAAGCCAGCCCCATTTCCTTTGGCCACTAGAGCAGTGTTTTCTGTTACCTGTAGTCAAACGCTTTCTGAACCAAAGAAAGTTTCTTCCAGAAAACCTGAGCCAAAGTCCCTTAGCGATTTATTAGCATCTTTTGGAAAACAGCACATTTTCAGCCTCAAAAAATCTAGTTTAATGAAAACTTTTTCCGTTTCTTTTTTTTTCATTTCAGACCAGGTGATGCCAGATATCAATAACATTTCAAGTGTGTGAGGAGCAACAGTTCTGTGCTTCTGACAATGTGTTGCTTCCATCCTTCTATTATCACCGTCTTAATGAAAAAGAGCAAGCGGACTGCGACATTTCTGCTGTGTCTCTGTCTCTCACCCACTGCCAGGGCCCTTTCCTATTGACTGCTAAACAGTCCGGCTCCCCAAAAAAGGTCGTATTACTTTAGTTCGTATAGCATGACCGTGACGACATGCCAGACAGAAGAAAAGCATAAGGAACAGCACTGGATGTCCCTGTGTATGTTGTATTCATTTATTTTAAAATTTATTTATTTAATCAACAAATAAAAATCGACCGTGTATGTTTTAATAGCCTTCACAGAAGCTTAACCAAGGAACTGTAAGGGAAGTTTGCTCATCCTGAGGTGCCCAGCAACATCTGAAGCTGTGCTCCAGTGAAATGATTATTTGTGTCAAAGTCCACGATAACTTGCCGGAGTCATTCCCCTGTGTGAATGGGCCAAAGCCAGTCTTTTTCAACCTGAACAATTAAATCGTTGTTAGATATAAGAGGAGAACGAGAGAGGAGACTGGAATATTTGTATGGGCACTGAATAGACTTTTCTGCCTGTATTAAGGGCGAGCTAGCTCCTAAGGTGAGTATCACCTGAAGACAGAGCATAGTTGGCCATGCTGAAGTCGCACACTGTGGAGTACGGTGCTGTGCACCGGCCACGGTTTGACAAGGCCAAGGTTGTGAGCCGGCCTGCGCTGTGTCTTGGCCATTGTCGGGGTGGTGTCAGCTGTGAGTCTCAAGGTGGCTCCTCTGGGTCAGAAGGGCTTAAAGACTAGGGTCGTATGACTGGTCAAACAGGCTTTGCAGGCTCTGAAAAGCTGGAACAGAGAACAAAAGCGGGGAAGCACCAATCCTTGGTCCAAGGAGCCAAAGGCATGTTTGAGTTATCTATAGGCCCTAATCAAGGACTGGGAGGGAATTACTTACTAACTCAGCACATTTTTTTTCTAGAGCTTGCGACTTGTTTCCTGAGCAACCCTAGTTGCAGAATTCTGAGACCTTTTTAAGAAAGCCCATGTCAAGCTTCCCTGTCTAGCACTTCCAGATCTAAAGAGCCTGCCTCGCTTGCCAGGGGGCTTTCTCCAGTCTGATTTGGACCACTGTCACCTCCTTGCTGCTCAGAGAGGCTCCAGTCCTAGAAGTTCTGGTGGTCCACACCGGGCACATGGAAAGCCACAGGTAAACCCAGAGTATCTCCTGGAGCAATCATCCTGCTCGATGATAAATAACCAAGAACATTTTTATGCTTAAACAATATATTGTGGAGTATGATACAAAGCTTGCATGACTTCTAAGGAATAACACAAGCCTTCAAAGAAGTCTGCTTTTTTTTGAGTTATATTAGGCACTCAGATTGACTCTTTTCTGTGCAGTAGGAGGGCCCTGGTGGAAGAGTGTTGGAAGCAGTAATCGGTGGTGGTGCTTTGGAGGTGCAGTGGCTCTATACAGATGCTGTCTTTAGACGGCAGCTCATTCAGAACAGGGAAGTGTGTTGTTTATCATTCTCTCCCTACCTTTTTCCAAACAATATAGGAGAGAACAAGGGAAAAAGAAAAGGTAATCACTCAAGATCTTGTCCTGTGAAGAAAACCACACATGACATTTTGGTGAACATTATTCAGGCACCTCCCAATGCATACATACAACACCCATGTGTGGATCCCCTTTTATGTAAAGCGGATCATGGTTGTCTGTGTGCTTCCGTAAGTTCACAGAGAACTTTTAAAATTTTCAGATCAGCTTGATTTAAGTTGACTCAAATAAATTAAGATTTTCAGATACCCACTTATAGCAAACGAGGTCACGTATTAATGTGATAGATGAAGACTTTTACATTTATTAAAATGCAATAAATATCATCTCTCTTTCTTTTATTTTAACAATGACAACAAGAAATAGGATTTATAGGTGCTCAATAAGTGATTGCTGGATGTGTTTCAAAGGCTGGAAGTTGAGTAGCCATCATCAGCTGGGTGTGGTGGCTCACACCTATAATCCCAGCACTTTGGGAGGCCGAGGTGGGAGGATTGCTTGAGCCTAGGAGTTTGAGACCAGCCTGGGCAACACAGTGAGACACTGTCTCTATAAAAAATATAAAAAAAAAATTATCCAGGTGTGGTGGTGCATGTCTGTAGTCCCAGCTACTGAGAAGGCTGAGGCAGGAGGATCACTTGAGCCCAGGAGTTGGAGGTTACAGTGAGCTATGACGTATGGTGCCACTGCACTCCAGCCTGGGTGACAGAGTGAGACCTTGTCTCTTAAAAAAAAAAAAAAAAGCCATCATCCTTCAGGTCAGAAAGAAACCGTAGAAAGGAAAGGGCTTTCAAATCTTTTGGTTGTGAAGCCTGGATCTCCTGGAGTGTCGCCGGATCTTGGTGGCTTCACTATCACCGACCTTCTCCCAGGAGCCCTCGGTGGTGGGATGAGAGCCCGGAACACGAACCTGGGGAGCCGAGCCTCTCGCTGATACTGGCGGTCCTCAGTGTGACACGAGCCTGCTGGGTGGACACGTGCCAAGGGTGGCCAACAGCACGCGGCCCCACGCATGGTGGGGTGAGCCCAAATGAGTGGAGAGGGGCAAGGAGGCAGGAAAGGCCTTCTATGGAAGTCCTGGGGACAGCTGCCGCCCGCACGGCCTGGGCGCCTGCGCCGGGAAACCCAGCCGCGGACGCGCCGGCCTAGCCTCAGGGCATGGGCTGCTCTGGGCAAAAGCTTTGTTCTGAGAGTGACTTCACAAGGTGGCTCTATAAATAGTGGCAGAACTTCAGATGGGGTAATAACCCCAAACCCCTCTTCTCTGTGTGCACTGCTAGAGGAGGGGTGGGGGCTGAGCCTGCGCGGGTACACACACACACACACACACACACACACACACACACACACACACACTGCTTATATCACCCTGAGTATACCCGAATACCTGGGAATTCTGAAATACACATCAGATGAAGACTCTGGCTTTTGAGTCAACCAAGATAGGGCCATAGCTCTTACATCCCTAAGCTGCAAGCCCTTGGCCAAGTTCCTTACCTCATCTGTAAAATGGAGAACCAGCTCCCAGGGTAGTGGGGATCAGACACACCAACTTCTAGCGAGCGCCTCCCACAGTGCCTGGGGCCGGGTGAATGCGCAGCCGGAGGCAGCTGCTAGAAGCATTTCCTTCAGGCCTGGCCTTACTGCTAGAAGCATTTTCTTCAGGCCTCGCCTTACCCCCGTAGCTGGGAACGCAGTTGCTGCGACGTGTCCATATGTATTAACACTTTCTGTTCCAGTGGAGGAAGGTCTGAGTCCCGGCTGGCCCATGTCGAGTGTGGACGCACGCGTGTCGGCACACGGGCATGCGCACCGCCCCGAGGCGCCAACGTAAGTGACGATAAATGACCCTGATGCCTTGGCCCTTGCTCCACTTCCTTCGGGGGTCTGGCCGCCCCTGCATTACAGCCCTGCTACGATCTTTAGCACTTCACTCTCCCCTTTTGATTCTCCGTGTTGGTTTTGGCTCCCATTCGCCTTTAAACTCGAGCAACCAGGATTTACACTTGCATATCCCTGTTGGAATCCAGCACCGCGCATTGATTAGTGGACAATGCTATATTAGGGGTGGTGCAGCTTACTGGCTTACGGATTTACATTCGGGCAGAAATGGATTTAAATTCCAGCTTTGCTACTAACCCCCTAGGAAAGTGGGCACCAGATTTTTCACTTTCTTGGATCTTGATTTCCTGAACAGTAAAATGAGGGTGATAATAGCATCTAAGGGTTCTTGCAACAATTGAATCAGTAATGTTTGCGAACATTTATAAAGCATGTGGTAGACACCCAATAAACATTAGCTATTGTTGATTTTATTGCTAAAAATAAAACATGGCAGGACCAGTGCTTTGGGACTTACATAAAGAAAGCTGCAGCTCCTTATCCTTTGCACAAGCCCAGGGTCTACCCCAGACTCATTCTTATCTTTAAGGCGGATACAGAGAGAGGAGAGGGAAGTGCCCTCAATCCTGGCAAAGAAGGAAGGAAGAATTTCCTCTTACTCATAGGAACTTCACTGCTTTGCTCAAAGCTCCTGTTGTTTAGTGGCAAGTCCTGCTTTCCAGGGCCATTGGCTGAGTACTGTTGATGATGCTTTTTGGGGAAAGGCATGGGATTCATACAAGGTTAGAACTGCTGTTATGCAAGAGGGAGACCCACAGCGGTGTTCATAGTCCTTTTGGACAGCATGCATATTCGTTTCTCTCTCTCGTTTTCTTAAAATTATTTAAAAAAAATTTTTTTGTAAAGACGGGGTCTCATGTTGGCCAGGGTGGTCTTTCTTTCTTTTTAAAAATTATGTTAGTTTTTATTTATTAATTTTATTTATTAATTTATTTATTAATTTTTATTTATTTAGTATCATTTTGTTTTTTTTGAGACAGAATCTCACTCTGTTACCCGGGCTAGAGTGCCATGGCATCAGCCTAGCTCACAGCAACCTCAAACTCCTGTGCTCAAGTGATCCTCCTACCTCAGCCTCCCGAGTAGCTGGGACTACAGGCATGCGCCACCATGCCCGGCTCATTTTTTCTATATATTTTTAGTTATCCAACTAATTTCTTTCTATTTTTAGTAGAGACGGGGTCTCACTCTTGCTTAGGCTGGTCTCGAACTCCTGACCTTGAACGATCCACCCGCCTCGGCCTCCCAGAGTGCTAGGATTATGGGCGTGAGCCACCGCACCCGGCCTCATTTTTTTCTTTACTGTTTCTAGAAAAAGAATGCAGTCTCTACGATGGTAGATCATGTAACTGCTTAAAACTCTCCTAGTGCTCCCCATGCCACTCAGGATGCAAACCCAAGTCCTTACAATAGCCCTCAGAACCCCGCAGACCCGGCCTCCCACCCCTGGCCCACCTCCTTCTCACCCACTCTTCTTGTTGCTCCATTTCAGCTGCACTCACTTGCTTGTAGTTCCTGGAATACACGGAGTAAACTCCCCAGCAGGGCCTTTGCACGTACCGCTCCCCTGCCTGGAATGTTCTTTTCCCAGGTGTCTTCATGGCTCATTCCCTCACTCCTCTCAGGTCTCTGTTTCAGAGGTCATCTTTTGCAAGGGGACTTTCCTGACAACCCTGTCTACCACTAGTCACCCTGTCCTGTCTCTTTACCCCATCTTGTCCTTCTGCATAGCACTATTACCTCCTGAAATGTGTGCTGTGTGTATTTGATTGTCCAACTTCTCCCACTAGAATGTAAGCTCCATGAAGGCAGAGATTGTATTTTTTTTTTTTTGAGACAGGGTCTCATTTTGTCACCTGGGCTAGAATGCTATGGCATCATCATAGCTCACTGCAACCTCAAACTCTTGGGCTCAAGCAATCCTCCTGCCTCAGCTTCCCGAGTACCTGGGACTATAGGTGGGCACCATAACCCCCGGCTAATTTTTCTGTTTTTAGTAGAGATGGGGTCTCGCTCTTGCTCAGCCTGGTCTTGAACTCCTGAGCTCAAGTGATCATCCCATCTCAGCCTCCCAAGAGTGCTAGGATTACAGGCGTCAGCCCTGCACCCCTGCGCCCGGCCAGAGATTGCATTTTGTTCACCGCCGTAGATCCAGCGTCTAGCACCATCCTGACAGGCAGTGGGCACTCCGTAAATACTGAGTGAATGAATATGGAGTGAATGATGATGACGTGTCTTGAGATTTGCCTGTGAGCGTGGGGCAGGGATCACTTTCGCAAATGCACTTCACTGCGAGAGGCTTCAGATGCTCTGCAGTCAGTGCCGACTCACTGCATGGACAAAAAGACCCTGGGTGGGTGGCTGGCCACCCTCCTCCACCGTGACCGTGGCCTCTATGACTGTTTTGGGTAATGGGCCTGAAACAAAGGATGGGCAGCAGAGGAGGCGGTGACTTCCCAACAGAAAGTCTTACGGATCCCACCCGCTCAATGCAAGTTTGAATGAAAAGTATTAAAGAAAACAGTGGAGGACATGGCTTTGTGAAAACAGACTTTATGAGATCCGTGTTTGTTTTCTTTGCATGAGGATTGAGAAAGAGGATTTGTTGGTGTCAAGGAAGATACTTTCGATGGCATCTTACCTTCTGTCCCTTCTCCCCGGGTTTTGTGTGATGTTAGGAAATCAGGGAGGTTTTATTCTCTATTAATCATGGTTTATGTTGGAAGATCAGCAAGACAGTCAGTGCCCTTCTCGCTATTTAATCATGAATTTTTACCAAGGTGAAAAGATGAGATTTATTTCTTATAGATTTTTCATAGTGCCCTTATTTTTTTAAGTAAGTGCTCTTTGTAAGAAAAGAAAAAAATCAAATATATGGAAGAGAACAAGGAAGAAAGAAAAATGATCACTCAAGATTTCATCCCCTGAAGGAGCCACAGATACCATTTTGGGGAACATCTTTTAGGGTACCTCGTGCTGTGTACATGCAACATAGAAATAGGATCATAGTAAACATTTATATGCACTGCTTTCTTCACCCAATACTCTATTTTGGGGGCATCTTTCTCTGTCAAAATATATAAATATTTAACACATTTTTTTCTTTAACATATTTTTAATAGCCTTTAATGGAATAATGTTTTCCCATCGTACATAAACCTAGTCAGTTTTCTACTGATAGATATTGAGGTTGTTTCCAACTTCTTGCTATAAGATAAGGTTGTACAAGCAGGCTTAAGTGCTGGTACTCAGTAAGTGGCCCTAAATATCTTCTTTCCTTTGTTTTGGGACACATGAGGAGCACAGGCTTGTGATAGAAAACTTCAATGTTATGTGATTTTTGCTTTTTAAATTTCCTCTCTTTTTGTCCTATCATTGAACTCGCTAGGGTGGCTTCTCTTGGCTAAACTCTGCTGCCCTGGGTCAAAGCGAGCCTCACTATTATTAACCTGTTCGACAGCTGAGGACGCTGAAGCACCAGAAGCTCCGTGACCCGCCCAGGATCATGTGTCAGCGGCCCGGAGTCCTGGGACTCGCACTTCTCATGGCGGGCTCTGCTCTTGGCTCAGGCAGAGCTGTCACCCGGCATGGGACAGTAGCCGCAGCAGCTGCAGCAGCGGCAGCAGCAGCAGCAGGAGCGAAGGAGCCCTGCTCAGGTTACAGGATGAGGTCTCACACCGGGGGCTGTTTTCTTTCCCTTCGTTCAATGTCAAAACAACCAGGGAAGGAGGTGTGGAGGGAGAGACCCTTGGTGGTTTTGTTTTGGAGGGTTTCTAGTCCCAAAGTCTGGACATTGGCAGTGACATTTTCATTGTCTGACACCATCGTGGGTGGATTAGGAGGTCCCAGGGTAGTAACTGAATAGTTTACTGTGGCCCTCCACTGACAACACTATGTACTGAAGGGTATCAGCTGTTCAGCCTAAATTATAGGGAAAGAGGGGGCGGGAGCAGGCAGGAAGGAAGCTAACCCTATTGAAAATCTACTCTGAGCCCACCATCGTGCACATAGATTGTTTCATTTACTCCTCGTATCAGCTCTGAGAACTCAATCAACAACTTCAACTTCTCTCCTCCTCCTTGGGTTGAGAAAATAAAATGATCAGAGCTGCTAAGTGGAAAGTAGCTATTATATGATGGAGACAGGATACTAACTCGTTTATGTCTTGATTCCAAAGTTAATCTTTTCCCTGTTACTACACTGCCCATCAGTAGTGTTACAGCCTTACCAGGTTCCTTGCCTGGTATCAAGAGGAAGCCAGTACACTGAGGCAGCAGAGGTTACAGCAGAGAAAGGGTTTAACATTGGAGGTGCCATGTGAGGAGACGGGAGGAAGTTCTCAAATCCATCTCCCTGAGATTTGGGAAAAAGGGGTTTTAAAGATAGTTTGGCAAGCAAAGGGCTAGGCAATTGGTCTGCTGATCAGCTGGGTTTGGGGTGGAACCATAGAGATGTAGAAATTGTCTTCTTGTGCTGAGTCAGTTGCTGGGTGGGGGTCGCAAGACCAGTTGAGTTAGTTCCCTGGTATGGGCTCTTGGTCTGGGTGGGTCAGCTGGTCTACTGGAATGCAGGGCCTAGAAGATATCTCAAAAACTAGCAGGAGGTTTTACAAGGTCAATGTTATCTATGGGAGTATTTAACAAAGTTACGAATCTTTATGACTATCAGCTATATGACTCCTGAGTAGTATTGTAGGAGAGCAAGCTAGGGGACAATGGCTGGTTATGTATATATATGTTAGCTATGCCTATACCTTTGCAGCCTTCAGGCCCCTCCCACAGTTCCCACCTTGTGGCCCTTTATTACTGTTATAAAGGGCGGTTTCAGTAGTGCCCCAGGCCAGGCTGAGTCTCTTTGGAGTGAGAGCCCCCCCACCCCGGGGAAGCAACACCGCTAAGTCCCAATCAGACGTGCCAGCCCCCTTTGCTTCCTCTCCTATCTGATATGTTGTCTGAGGAGAACAATGTCAAAAGTTGGTGTTTTTCCCCGAAACTCTTGGTGAGTCTCCCTCCAGACTGCAGCTGGCTCAGGGGCACCGTTTTGGCTGTAATCCCGCAGAGTTTCATTTTCACTTTTTTATTGAAAAATCGAAATCTGGGGAATTAGAGCCTTTCCATATTGATTTTCCAGGGGCAAGTGAAAATTGCATTCTGTACAGGACCAAGAAAAGTGCCACCTTCAGCGGTGACAGGGCTGACGATGGAGATGACGTGCAGGAAGGGAAACCATGGGGCAAACAGTTGTAGCCTCCGTGTAATTTTGCAACGTGACAAAAGCAAAAGCTAATTTTTAGTGCACATTCTGGAGTTAGAATTTTACTTTGTTTTGTTCTTATTAATAGTTGAAAGTTGAGGAGAGAGAAGGGAGAAGCACTTTGGAAAATGTGAATCTGAAGTTTCTCCTTTAAGCACGTCAGGGGTGGAGGGTCTACCTACTATGCCCCCCCTAGCTCACCCAAGCCTGGATTTTAGGATGACGTGGAGAACCAACCAGAGTTCTAGCTCATTCTTTCACTTTGAGGCCCAGATCTCAGTTCTGGTCTCAGATCTTGCTCTGCCAACTTACTACTTGGATGACCTTTTGCAAATTAATTTCCTCAACCTTGTTTTTTTCATCTGTAAATTGGGGATAATAACAGAAACTACTGCATAAGATTATAGTGAGGATTGATTGAGTAAGTATTAGTTGACTGAATGAATAAACAAGATCATTCGTGTGAAGCATGGATAAGTTTGATAAGACGGGTGTCTTTCATGGGCAATAACACCCTCCCATTTCCCAGCTGGGCCAATCCCCCAAGAAGTTTGAAGGCTCAGGGAGCTTGTGGCATTCAGAGTGGGTGGGCACATGTGAGGTATGTGCTGCCGTTTGAGATTTTATTTTCTCTTTTCTGCTCCACCCGGGCAAATGCCACCTAGCTGGTTTGGGGTGAAAACCTATTTTCCTCCTGCAAAGCCACTTTCTGGGGAAAGACATTCTGCCAGTTAATATCCAGAAACAATTGGTTCTTTTAGTCTTGTCTCTCTCTTCGCACCTGTAAAGTGTCCTATCTTTTCCCTTTTCCATATGTGGGCTAATTATTAACATCAACCGGAGCCCTGACAGTGACTCTGGCAGAAAATGAACACGTCTCTGCAAAGCAGGTGGAGAGCCTGGGACTTTGGAATAGACCACATCGCAGCCAGGGGGCTGAGAAGACCCCACCAGGCGGGAGGTGCTGACCAGAAACCACAGCATGCCTCTTGGGGTCCCCCCAGCTCCCCAGATTTGGAGGTAACCCACCTGCCCGGGATTCACAAACGTTCCAGCCAGATGTGCAGCCCCTGGAGCAATAGTTAAACCACTGTTTTGAAGATGAAGAGCCCTCAGAGCTCGCTAAGTAGCTTCACTACCGCTGCGTAGCGTGCGTCGCTGTGCAGAGGCACCAACTCCCAGCACTGTCACGGCTCGGAGTTAGTGAAAGGCAAACCCCGGCGGAGGAAATGCTGAGTGCCAAAAAGGCGAAGCGAATAAAATGCTGGAGGTTAGAGGAAGGGGACGGCTGGGTGCCTGTGTTTTGAAATTCTGCCACGGAAAGTTCTCTTCGGTGGATCCTCTTCCAACCTGCCCTGAGTACAACAACTGGACGCGGCATGTGACAGGCGCTGCGGACGGATCTCGTTTCACACGCGCAGCTGTAATATCTGGCACACAGGTGTTCGGGTCTGTGTTTGCCAGCTGCTCCGCTGCGCCCAGCTACCGTGGATGGGCGGTGGGCGGCGAACCTCACACTTGTTGCTGCCAAGAGCGGGGGAGGGGGCTGGAGAGTCCTGCCCCTGGCCAGGCGTGCTCAGCATGCGAGTCCACGCTCGGGGCCTCCCCCGTGTCTGCCTTTCAGGGTCCCGGGCCTCTGCTCGCGCGCTCACCCAGGACAGGGTTGTGGCTGGAGGGGAGGGCAGGCAGGCCGGCCAGGGCCCCAGGAAGCCAGGTGGGGAGGCAGCGTTCCCGGGGCTATGAGGCCCCTGGGCTCTTGAGTCAGGTTCCAACTCCCCCTGTCCTAGCAACTGTGAAACCTCGGCCAGGTTCTTACCCTGTCTGGTCTCAGTTTCCTACTCTATAGGAGTGTGCAACACTGGTCCCCGGGCCCTTCGTAAGGACCCCATGAGGCAGTATGGGAAGTGCTTAGGGAAGCAGCCTTACTCTGGGTAGTCCCACCTGGGGAGAGTGGGACCCAGTAGGGATCACCAGGCTCCTGGGCCATAGCCCCGGGGACTCCTGTCACTCAACCCGGCCCAGTAGTTCTGGGTCTCAGGCGCAGGCATCACCAGCGTCCAGACACAGATAATTGGTTCCCTGCTCTTTTTCCTTTCTCAGGGAGGAAGAGGGCTCCCCCCCCAATTCAGGACACTAAAGTCATACAAGAAAGAGGAAAGGGGGAGTTTGGGGTTGGACTCCCCAACCCATGCCCATTGGCAGCTCCTTCTCCCTTCCCTTCTTAGCGCTCGCCAGTTGGGGATTCTAGTGGTGTTACTGCCACATGGAGTTCCCCCACCCTGAGCCCCGCCAAAGACTCTCTGGAGGCCGTGGACTGTCTGCTTTGCCCACCATTCTGTCCCCAGCACATCGGCTGCACGCAGCAAAGACTTGGTAAATGTCTGCTAAGGGAGCGAAGGAGTGAGTGGGTGAATGAGGGGGAAGGTTTTCTCACTGTCTCAGCGGCTCCCGGCCCTATTTTAAGGACAGCACAGGGAATATGCATGCTCAAAGGGTGGATGCGTGGTCACACGTCCAGCCCTCATCACTCCCCAGCCTCAAACCTGTCCCCTCTGTCCTCTCTGCACACTTCTCCCCAGCTCTCGTGCCTTCGCTTGGCCACTGGGTTCCCTGCCGTTTGCTTGTGGCTTCCCTTCTCTTCCTACCCCCCTTCTCTGTCTATGCCACCCCCGCCCGCCCTTACCTCTCCTGAGACTGGAGATGGGACTGCCCAGCCAGAGGGAGGATTACGAGGAAGAGAGCTGAGGGGTCCCAGAGGTAGGGGCCAGACCAAGCTCTGCGCTTTGGACATGGAGACTGACTGTTATCTTTCAGGGTTTGCTTCTGGGATGTTGCACACTTTATTGAATGAGCATCCTCTGCTCTATATCCCTACCATGCATATTTTTAAAGAAATGACCACAGTCTCACCTCTTTAAAGGAGATTGTTCCCCTCTAGCTGGGCTGGGGAGGTGGGGTGCTCTCGCCACAGTCCTTCTCACTGCTAGGCCTCATTCATGCAGGACCTGTGCATGCTAAGCCAGATGTCTCTCCCAGAAGGGCCTCCTCTCTTGCTAAAACTTGCTGTGATTATTGCCAATGTCCAGTTTATCTTCCCTTCTGGACCTTCCAAGGAACCTGCTGTGTATTTGCCACCTGCTGTGTACCAGATACTGTGCGAAGCACCTTATAACCAGTAAGTCATTGAAGTGGGTGCTATTACTCTCCCCACTTTACAGACAAAAAAACTGAGGGACTGAGATATGAAAACTCTCCCAATATCACACAGCTGGTAAATGGCAGAACTAGGATTTGAACGCGGGTCTGAAGGATTCCCGAGCCTTTGCTCTTTCTGTGCTGTTCAGCATCAGTAGACAACTTTGGGGGGAACTAATATCATGGGCTATGGCCAGCATTCTTTCTTTCTAGGTAACAGTGTCCTCTTAGGAGATAATGCCATTTATTTGTTTAGTCATTGGTCCAATAAGTAAATATGGGGCACCTACTGTGTACCAGGCTCTGTTATTGTAGCTGGAGATAAACTGGGCTGGCAGAGCCTCCCTCCTCAAAAAGCCTAAAATACAGTGGCGAGGCAAACATTAAATGGATAAATACACAACTTAATTGTATTGATTATAATTGTATTAAGTGCTATGAAGAAAGGGTGTACTATGTTGGGGTAAGCTTGTCTGGGGAAGTCGAGGCAGGCTTCCTTAAGGAAGAGACAATATTCTCATGTTGCTGTTAACCAGGCAAGTGTCTTGAAGGGTAATAACTTCAGGCAAGGACAGTGTTCTGGCAGATGGGGGGCGGGGAGGCGAGAAACACCCAGATTGTTCCATTTTAAACAGACGTTGGCCTGTCAGACATCATCCAAGTCCTCGTGTTCAGCACTGAAAGGAGTAACAAGCATGTTTTAAAATACCTAAGGGAGGAAAACCCCACATCAGAATGGAATCAGTGATATTTTGGCACTGGCTGGGCCACGGGCAGACACTGCCTCTGTTTGGGTCTGTATTTTTCCTGGTGCCTGAGGGATCGTCTCGGTGACCCTCGCAGGCCACTCCAGCAGGAATGGAAAATCACTTGTTGAAAACATAAACAGAGCATATAATAATTGGCAAGACACAGGCAGCTAATCACCATTCTCTCTCCTCTTGCCCTTCCTCTGATCCTGTTTATGAGACATATTCTCTGTGTTTTCTCTCACATGCTTGCTTTTCTCTGGAAAACAGACAGAACAGCTCTTATAAGCTCTTGACTTAATCCAGGTAGAATCTCCCTGTGGGCATGGAGTGTAGCCCGGGCAGGCCTCAGTGCAGAGGCTGCAAAGCCCCCTCGGTGATGAGACAGACCACAGAGAGGGCAGAGCACAGGGACAAGCCCGGGCACCTCTGGCCTCTCCCTCCATCCCTGAGAACTTTGGTTTCTGATGGGGTAGAATGAGGCCCCCCTCCTTGGGTCCGTCTTCATCAGCCCAACAAAGCTGCAGAGACTCTTTCACTGCTGCATTCTGGAACCTCCCCAGAGTTGTTTTGGGCAAGCTGGACATCAGGTCTCTACTGATTTTTTCCCCTTCCAGGACATGGGCCAGCCAGGGAGACACATGGGATGCTTAGCCCACTTTTCCTGTTAGTGAGGTATTTGGGGTACTCTGGGCTTCATAAAAGGAAACAGTGAGATATTTTCCACACAACCCCCAAAAGCAGCAGTAGCTTCCAATCTTGTCCTTACTCAGCCGGGCACACACAGGGGGATACACGCTCTCCTCAGACCACTCCAGGATTGCAGGGACTCAGGAAAACGAAAGCCACTCCTTCCTGCAAATAGTCTGGAACCCTTGGTTTTCAGAGTCTTGACTTCCAAGCAGCCAACCCCCTGGCTGAATTACAATTTGGCCCCTGGGAAGGAATGAGGAAACTCAGGTTGGGAGACGGGCTGTCAGTTGCTGGAAGCCCTTGTGGTGAGCTTAGCAGCCGTAGATGCTTCTTTACCTGGTTGAAAAACAAATGGTGAATCCACTGGCTTGTTGTGCCCACATGATGCAAAACAACCGGCTGAACTGTGTTGTTTTCCAGTGCCTTGACTTGAGTAGGTGTTTTGGCTCTGGGACACAGCCTTAGTCAGAGCACCTGTCTTTTTTTTCTGGCTGGGATACTTGTTCGCCCTTCAACTTTAGCAGTCTTTCTAGCCTATAAGCCTCAACATCCGTATCTGTAAGTTAGGTTTTCCCCTGAAGATGAATGAGCTTCCAGATGTGTTGACTTTTGATGTGAAAAGCATAAGGACCGCCTGGTCCTCTGTTCCAGCAGTTACGCTGTGGCTGACTCCAGTTTCCTTGGGACCATTTCTCCATAACTCAAGGGCTTGCTTTCTTCTTGCTCATTCTGCAGATGAGGGGTCAGTGGGGATGGGATGGGGGAGTCTCATGACTTCTTAAGACTGGCGGAGTTGATGGGAGGCTGTCTAACCCACGTCCCCCTCAATCATCCCAAGTTCTAAGCAACCTTCTAATGTGCGCCATCTCAGCCGTCATGCTCTGGAGGTCTGCAAGGGAGATTACTTTTTAGTGGGGGACTAAATCTCCTGTTTTTCTTTGCTGTCTCTGCCTGGTCAATACAGTCTATGGTCTGTAGTAGCCAAGAAGAGCTCTAGAAGTCTGTTTACAGACTGTTCCTTCTTTTAAAAAGGGAGTGTGTGTGTTTGTGCATGACCATATATATTTGACTAATTTATTTGTGTGGCAGTTGATGATTCCAAACAACGAACAACATCATACCCCTGAGCCGATTCATGAATCTCCCCATCCCCCGGGCACTTCCAGCTCCCAGTGAGGTCTGTGAAGAGCAGATTTTTGGTTTCACCCAGTCCCTTTGGATAGCAAGGTTTAGAATTTGGAAATTGACCTATCATTTTCCTGAGAAAAATGAAGTGGGCCACACTATAGGCTCCACGTCAAGGAAAGATGTTGAACACATTCAAGTACTAAAAGACTTTTCTTGAAGTGGGCATGTGCATCTTGTTTTCTTCTCTAACATTGGCCATGTTATGCATTTGAGATCACTGGAGACATCCACCCTCTTTTTGCCTAGGAAAGTTAAGAAGAAGAATTTCTAGGCCAGGTGCAGTGGCTCACACCTGTAATCCTAGCACTTTGGGAGGCTGAGGCAGGAAGATTGCTGGGAGGCCAGCAGTTCAAGACCAGCCTGAGCAAGAGCAAGACCCCGTCTCTACAAAAAACAGAAAAATTAGCTGGGTGTGGTGGCGCGTGCCTGTAGTCCCAGCTACTTGGGAGGCTGAGGCAGGAGGTTCACTTGAACCCAGGAGTTTGAGGTTGCAGTGAGCTGTGATGACGCCACTGCACTCTAGCGGTAGCAATAGAACAAGACCCTGTTTCAAAAAAAAAAAAAAAAAAAAAGAGCTGTGGTCTACTGAAATACAGGTAGAATTAATTTATAATCAACTCCCAGCAATAGACAGATCTGCACTGTTGTTATTATCAACTCTCTGAGAGTTGCCACAGATACCAGGAGTTTTCTTTAGCTCAGTGAAAATTGAGCCCAGGTCTATCATTTCTTAAATGGACTTTATTTTTGAGAGCAGCATTATGGTCACAGTGATTTCCCACGTGTCCTTTGCCTCCACACGTGCGTAGCCTCCGCCATTATCAACATCCCCACTGGAGTGGTACATTTGTTACAACTGGTGAAGCTGCAGTGACGCACCAGCATCACCCAGAGTGCATAGTACCATCTCACTGTGACCTCTTGTTCCGGGTCCCCTCCTCAGAGCTGCAGGGAGTCAGCCCTCTCCCTCTTTCCCACGACTGCCCCTGGGTATTGGAGACGGTCATCGTGTCTTCAAAACCCATGCACAGGAAGGCTGTCAACCACTGGAGCCAAACCACTTAGAAAGGGCTTCTATCCTGTTTCTATCCTGACCAAGAATTCTTACTCCTGGCAGGGCTGGCCTGGCTCCGAATCTCCTCTGTGACTCCAGCCCTGTGGAACAGATGTCCTGCAGTCCTCTGGTACCAGGGCTAATGCTTCCTTTCCTTGTTGCACGTAATTGAGAATCGATTATACCACCTTAACAACGGGTCTATTTGGAGGCCTGGGGTTCTCAGCTCTATCTCTGGATTGCTGTGAAAAAGTTCAATTAGGGTAAAAATATTAAGCAGAAATGTGAATGCAGGAAGACAGAAGTGGCTGCACACTCTCTCGGGTCATGATAAAATGTCTAAGTAAGGAAAAGAAGAAATACAGGGGTGATCTCGGTCCATAAAGTTGGTAGTCAGGAGAATTGAGGAGTAATAGCTTTATTGAGGAATATGCAAAAGTTCTACTGACACAAAACCTTGCAAATTGAGGCCCTCAGCCAAGGAAGTTCTTGAGAAAAGGGCAGTTCCACACTAACACGAGACCAAGAGCTGGCTTATAACTTGCCCTCTGAAGTGTACTCCTCAGCATCCTAATTCCTCTTTAATAATACGTGATCGCAGTTATTAAAATCTGCAGTTTTCTCATCAAAACTGCTTCTATTTTTGACTTGTGCAACCACTGGGGAGAAAGAGTTGCATGTATGTAATGGGCAGATTTCATTCTACTTCTGGGCCTTGTCAACTTTTTGGGCAGTATCTTCTAAGTGTTCCTAATAAAAATTCTAATAAAATAAAATTTTACAATAAAAATAATTAAAGAGGATACCGGCACTGAATCATGGAACTCACCATTGGCAGAGGCACCATTCTTGCTGGAGGTGACAGTAGCTTCCCAGCTCCATGGGACTGGTCATGGGACCCAGTGGAGCATGTTCATGTTCCCGCCTTCCCATGACCAGGGTCGCACCTTTATGATGAGACTATTGCCTACGCTCCTCTCTGATGTCCCCGTTTCTGTTATTCCCAATCCGTCCTTCCTACTGGGCAAATTACTTTTCTTAAAGCCTTGCTTTGTGCCTGTCACACCCCTCTTCAAATGACCAGTAGTTTATAGCAGCATTTCTCACACCTTGTAAGATTACTAGGTATTCCATAAAAAAAGGATTTTGTGGGCCAAATAAAATTAAAGGGTCTCTTGACTGCAGGACTATTTGGAGCCTTAAGATGCCAATAAGCATTGCAAATTTTTAACATGTCCCCCAAATTTCCTTGCCTGGGATCCTGGCAGGAAACAGATGGCTCATTGCAAGGAGTGATTGCAGGGACTGTTAAGGAAAGTGTGAACACGTTAGGAAAACCAGCAAGGGGAGGATGAAGCACCCAGGGGCTATGACCAGGGGGAAGCTGCTTCCACCTGAGGCTCTGGGAGATGGGGAGAGAACAGAGCCCAGGACAGGGATGGGCCTGGGAGAGGCAGCACCTGACCGAAACCCTAAGGGACAGCCACTGGCAAACACACGTGCAGGAGGGCGCCCGGGGAATGCTTACGCTGGCCTCTTCCTCTCTCAATCCCTTTCACCGACTGAACCAACCCAAAGCCAGGCTTGGGAGTCCAGACCAGACAAGAAGAGGGAGGATGGGATCCAGTCCCTCCACCCCCTAAGGAACATCTGTTAACATCTGGTAACATGCTATGTTTTTCAGACACCATCTAGGCAATGCCGTCTGCACCCCTAGGCTGGGTGTTCGAGGCCCCACATCATCTGCTCAGACCAAGCTCCCCAAGCTCTTCAGCCCCCACCCCCTGCTGTGCCGCCCCCCTGCCCCAGGTGGCCTCAGGAACACACTCTTGCTCTCTCCCTCAGGCCTCAGCCCCTGGCCCTCATCACTCTCGCTGTCCAGAGACCCCATCATTTGCAAGTCCTCAGCTAACACTCATCCCCTTTTCCTCCTCCTCTAGGGGAATTCTCTGGCCCCCGCAGATAAAAGTTCACTCTTACTGCCCTTGGTGACCCCAGTCTCCAAATTAGAATAGTCACTCTCTGAAAAATGATTTCATGCAGTTTCTAGAACTGAGAGGCAACCTGAGAGATGGCGTTAGGTGCTTCTAAATATCAGAAACACTGGAACATTTTAGTGGCTTGTGGGGATGGAATATCTGAGATCAGGGCTGTCCCGGGACACTCGGAAGCTTTGGCCACAGGGCTTTTTGTACTTTCAACCCAGGCTACTGATTTGCACTTACACTGGTTGTGCTAACGCTGGGACTCCACTTCATTGTCCCCATTGTTCGTCTCTTCTCTCTATAAGAAGCTCTGTGATCCTTGAGTCCACAGACGCTTGTCATTTTTCCCCTTGCCCTGAGCTGTCACGGTAGCATGAGCACAGAGTGGGCGCCCCAGTGGCTTGGAAAGAAAGAGCAAGTAACTCCTTCCTGAGCTGCTGCTGAGCAAAGAGACGCCACTTCTGTTCGGGGAGTGCACTTTTCTGGAGGCCAGGCTGGAGCGGTGCCTCGGGTCTCCCAGCCCGGGCGGCAGGTCGTGTGGGCCCGCGGATCACAGCGGAGTGTGGGGAGGCTAGGAGGGCCGTGCTCCAAGTGCAGCCTTGACCGCAGCCCTCCCCAGTTCTTGTACCTTCCCCCTCTCTGGGTTAGAAGCTGGAACAACAGCTCCCTTTCACAGCCAGACTCCCCCATGCCACTCTGTTCTCTTGTCTGAGCTTCAGTGTAACTGGATGGCAGGCGAGAGAACCTCTGGCTGCCACCTCCCTATTCAGCACGAGGCTATTTGGGGGAGAGTGTGACATTTCGTGGGAACTGAGGATTCAGGAATGTTAATCTCCTTTCCCCTATACTTATGTAAACACGCTGGCTTCAATATTCCAATAATTCCCACATTATCTGGGCTTTTCCGAATCGCCTGATTGGCACTGTGCAAGGCCTTGTTGATCTGGTGCTAAACAGCTGGGAAGACGCCTCCCAGCAAAGGGTTCTTGGGCCTTTGAGGTGAGGCTTGGCCACAGGTTTGAAATGTTAAGGGAATCAATGAAAAGAATTGCATTCTTTGCAGCATAAAGTTTTAATGAGACTTCAGGCCCTTAGCTCTTCCTGGCTGTTTGGGAAGCTCTCCTCTAAGTCTCAGTCTTGATGTATCTGAGGGAAGACACTTCGCTTTGCAGTGAATTAACTGTGTGTTGTGTCCGTGCGTGTGCGTGCATGTGTGTGGGCGCATGTGTGCATGTGCGTGTGCGTGTGTGCACGTGACGCTGGTGTCAGGGGATGGAAGTACAGGGTAATCCAGAATACCGTCATAGTTCCAGGGATTAATTTCCAGCTTTGATACTCAGAAGCGAGTCCTTGCTGCTTTCCCACCTGCTCTTTAAACGCCCCCTTCCCTTTCAAAGGGTGGGGTCAGAAGAAACAAAAAGAGGCCGGGTGGGAGCACTCACCTCCCGTAACCTGCAGGGGCCTCCTGGGCAGCATGTCTGCCTTTGGAAGCAGAGCCTTCCTGCCCCCGCGTGGTCCCTTGTGCTGTGGGCTGAGGGCAGATACTGCTGCCGTCTGTGTGCCCTGCCGGCTGCCTGGAACCCTGGAACGGGAGGGGGAACGGAAGGAGAACAGGCTGGTGACAGTGCACAGGTATTTCCCTGCTGCCATCCTGGAGGTTCCAGAGCATCACAGGAAAAAACAGCAGCTCTCTGTTCTCCTCTCCTCTCTATGCAAACCCGGGTCCTACCGCCAGCACCTGTGGACCAGGTGGACAGGAGGCCACCAGTTAAGCAGTCCAGCCATTCGTTCGGGCTCCTCTCTGGGTCTGGGCAGTGGGTTCCCAGTAAGAGTGATTCTCAAAAAAAGAAAAAAGAGTGATTCTCCCTCTTCCCATCCTCCTGGGAGCTGGGGCGACAACTTCTTTCCTTCTTTGGTTACAGCGCAGGGAGCCCTGGACCCCAGATGCCTGGTGAGCTCTTCCTCCCGGCCTGGGCACCAGAGGAGCCATCTCTCCCAGAGGTGGTGCTTCCCTGGCCCAGCCCTGCCCTCCTGCCCCTATCCCCAGGGGAAGATGCGATTTCTCCTCGGTCCCCTTCCTTGTCCTCAGGTCAAATCTGCTTTTCCCAGCACTGGGCCTGCCGCGTAGCCCCTTCCCTTGTAATTCTGCATTTCGCATTGCGGCATTGGCACTTCAATCCACAGGAAAACCCTAAGAACCCGGGGTACTAGCTAAAGGGCTCTGGATTCTTTTAACTATTTCCCAATATCCTATTTAGTTTTCACTCGCTCAGTCACACCACGGTGTTGCGCAAGATGCGCAGGACAGCAGCGAGGAGGCTGTGTCCGTATTTCCCATTTATTAAATAACATATGTTTTGAGTGTCAGTCATTTACAAGGCTCTAAGCTCAGAACTTCAGGGAACCCCAAAATGCTTAAGACACAGTCCCTGCTCTCGAGGAGTCTGACATGTAGAGGGGCTTAGCTTACAAGATAAACATTACCCCCAGACCAGGGCAAGTGGCCCCGGAAAGGCTCAGCTGCAGCTCCGGGGATGTGAGTCTGAGCCAGCCTGGGCAGGGGCCTTGGTGACATACTGATGGGTCCAAGGAGAGACTCAGCCACCCTTTCCTAGACAAGTTCTCCTCGGTAGACCTGGAATTGCAAATTTCAGTGTTCTTAAATTCTGTGGTTCCCCAACTTGCAAGCTTGTTTCTGCTCGTTACAATCCAAGACAATGGGGTGGACCCATGGCCGTCGGGGAGCCTGGGGTTGGGGGAAGCTCTGGATCGGAGACAGATCCTCAGACCTTCTTCCTTAAAGCTGGATGTGTCAGGAGCATTTCACCCTGTACATTAAGTGACGTAGAGTTCCTTCAGCATTGCTGTTTTCCTGGGAAACACCACCGGGAGCACAGGAACTCTTTGATAATGAAAGATGAACAAGTTAAGAAATAAGAGATTCTCTTTTCTTTTTTCTTTCTGGCTGTATCTTCTCTCTTCTGCTCAACAAGTACAGCGATGCAGGTGAGAGAGCATTGCATTTTTGTCTATGGAGTGCTGCTTCTCACATTCTCCCTCTGGCCTCTCTCTTTAATTTCACAAAGAATCTCAATGAGGCAAATTACCTGGTGTGGGGCAGGCTGAGAGACGGCGCTTACCCAGGACATTCCCCAGCTGCCCCGTCCGTCTGCAAGGCTGGAAAGATTTCTCCTGCCAGCTCCTCCCCGCCCCTGCCACATCCAGCCTCCAGCTCACAAAGGCACACACTGTAGTCCCCTGACAGATCGGCGTGGCCTGATAGGCACCTCTCACAGTTAGCGCTTTGTGCCTCTCCCTCCAGACAATTGGCAGGGGCAGTCAATAGACACCCAGCCTCCTGGGATCGTCCCTGCTGCATTCCAGCCATGAAGGAGCCACCCCGCCCAGCCTGCCAAAGGTTCTTCCTTGGAGGGCAGGGTCAGCCCTACCGCTGGGGGAGGAGGGGTGAGAGGAAGGATTCTGAAGTCCCAGCATTGACAAAAGGAGCAGGAAGAGATGGGTCCATTTCCCTAACTCTGAGATTGGAAAGCCAAGAAAGAAAGAAAAAAATCTATGAACACGCAAGGGGCTTTGATTTATTTTATTTTGATTATTTGGCTAAGAAAGAACTATTGACCAGAAGGAGATGAACATCCTCACTGTGAAATGTCTAGGAACCAGATGTGAAGGAGGGAAGCGCAGAGGTTTCGCCGCCTGAACGAGCCCAGAGCCCTCCTTGCCGGGGCTCCTGGCGCTGAGACACGCTGTGCTGCTGCCCAGACTCCTCTCCCACCGGCACCTGCCCACGTGCTGCTGACAGTGCTTCGTGGCATAGACTTTGACATTATGTAAGCACATGTATTATTGGACATTCTTGCTACCAACATCAGCCCACATTTCAACTCCAGATCTTTTTGGAATCATTCAAATTTAAAACTCAAAGTAAAACAAAATCGATGTTGAAAACTTTTTGAGAATTTTGGTAGTCACTCATCCCATAATGACTAGATCCTCCTGCCCACTGGTGTCATGGCCCAAAGGCTGCGAATCGCTCCTCCAGGAGGGCACCGAGGGACCCCAGGCTGCCGCCACAGCATTCCTAGCTTGACTGTCACAGGCCTGAGATGTGCTGCTTTTGTGTGTTTTAATGTTGCTTCTATGTTGGTAGCAAAAATATGAGCCAACTTGCTGGGTGCTTGTGGTGTGCAAATCTCTGAAAGAGCTGCACGTGTGCAATGTTGTACTGATTTCCAAAGCCCCACAGCTCGTGCACGCGCGTGTGCACACACACACACACACACACGCACGCACGCACACACGCAGATGATCGTGTTGGATCCTCACAAGCGCCCTGGGAGGTTTACAGAGCTGATGCCCTTGTTGTCCTCATCATCCAATTAGCAAACTCAGGGTCGCTGGAGCTAAGGGGTCTGAAAGTCATTTCCTGAGTTAGAGCAGAGTTGTCACCAGAACCCCGATGTCCTGTTGCTCATCTTGTCCCTTCCTACTGGGCATCGTGCTCCTGGGGCCTGCTTTCTAGATGGGAGGTCAAGATAAGAGCAGAGGAAAGTGGAAAACACAACAGAGAAGCCCCTGAGAATTGCTGCACAGAGAAATATGTCCTATGTCATGCTGCGGGACGAGATTCTTAGTGGCATAGTTGGGACAGGGTCGTTTTGCTAGAGAAAAAAACACCCTGCTCCTCCATCCTTCAGCTGTTCGGACTTGAGCTGCTTCCCTCCTGAGGGCCTGGGAACTCCCCGGGCAGTGACAGGACAGCTGAGAGAAGCAGGCATCTGTCACGGAGGAATTCCTCAGCCGGTGGCTGTCCCTGGGCCTGCATGGAGCCACCTCCTCTCTCAGGCTCCAGCCGCTGCCTGATCCTTTCTTCTCCTGGCAACTTGGAGGACACAGGTGTGATTTACTGATGTTGTTCCTTGTGGCACTTTAGCTACTGGTTCCCAGTGGATTCTCCCCTTAAAAAATCTTGGCAGCAGTTATAGTATAGCCTCCAGTTTCTGTTTTTAGGAACAGCAAAAACAACATGGAAGGACAGCCCTTCTCTGATACGGGGCTCACCTGATAAACGTTGGCTTCCCCGCCTCAGACCCACAGGCCGAGAAGAGGGAGCCCCTTTTCATCTCCCGGCAGGGTTGGGCGCTTGCGGTCACACCCCTTCCTCTGCCCACAGCTTCCCCTCCACTGTGTCCCCTCTGCCGACCCTGTCTAGGCTCTCTGCAACTTTGTGGCCCAATATATATTAATATATAAAGGCTGGTATATAATTTTATATATATATACACTTATCCACATCTACATATACACATAAACAGTACATGTGCAAACACCTATACGTGTAATGCATTGGTGTGTGTCTATATGCACATACATATACAGATGTATGTATATGTAGAAACACACATGAGTATATATCTGTGGATATATGTGTGCACATATACATAAATACTATACATATTCCTATCTTTTATTAGTGTTTGCTGTGCATCCTTGCTATGAACTGTGCTAAACACTTTATTTTATTCTCATGCCAACTCTATGAAGTAGGGATGGGCCATTCTACAGGTGAAGAAACTGAGGCTGGGAGACATTAGTTAGCTACCCCAGGTTGCATGGCTAGTAAGTAGCAGAGCGGGGATTGAATCCAGTGCTCCAAGGACTGTGCTGTCCTCTGTGCCATTTCTCAGCCTTTCACAGCCCAGTGTGCCCCTGGGATGAGCCCCTCTGCCCTGCAGGGCACCAGGCAAGTGCTGGCTTGGATTCCCTTTGGGGTAAACCAATGTGGCTGTGATCTTGCTCTTTTCCCAGATCTGAGCTGTTTTCCTTCCTATTCTCTAATGTTATCAAAACAAACAGAGAGCATGGTTTATGGTGCAGGGGGCTTAATTTGACTTAATATATAGACCGCACATACTCCTCAGGAATCCATTAAGTTTAATCGAGTGCAGGCTGTAGACCACGTCTGAGGAAGGGCCCGGGTTCATCCACAGTTCACGTGGCAGAAATGAGTGAGTCACTCATCAATGGCACAGCCAGGGCTGGATTGCCCTGCAGCTTCCTTCCTTAAATGGACAGAGATTCCAACTGCTGCGTGAATAACAAAGACCTTAATGTCCCACTGGTCAATGGAGACCAGGCCAGCTAGCAAAGGAACCACAGCAGCTGTTTTTTTCCAGAGTGCTGAAGGCTGCAATCTTAGCCCTGCTCAGCTGTCATGGTGAAACCTTGTGGGGTCCGGTGCAGAGAGCACAGATGGCCCAGAGCCATTGGTCCCACCCCTGGAAAACCACAATTGGAATCTGTGTCCTGCGGACAGGGGTCCGCCAGTGTGCTCTGTGGCCAGCTCTCTGCCCAGGGAAGCGTTGCTCTTTTACTTGAAGGGCGGCAGCATCACTTGGCAATACTTTTGGCATGGGAAGAACAGTATTTAAGAACGTGCGGGACAACAGACTTTATCTTCTTTCTCAAATCTTGAGTGGCTTATCCACCCCCCCGCGCTTTCTCTTTCCGGCGTTTTTATTCTTTACTCTCCATTTGTGTCTGTCTTTGGAGGACTGGCTAAGTGTTAGATAAATATTAAATGTTAAACAGTTGTCATGTGACGCACTTCCTTGATAATCAAGCTAAAACAGAGGAATACAAAAGGTTGCATCTACGTGAAGGTCACCCCCATCCCAACTTCTGGTTCTTTCCTGCAGGAAGTGTAAGTCTATGAAAAACTAAGATTTCCCATTCATTATAATCACCTATAAAAACTCATCACTCTTCTGATGAAAAGGGGAAAAAGATCAACAGCAAAGAACCCTAGAAAGAGGATTGGGACCAGAATAGCACAGAGATTAAGAACATGAGTCGTGGAACCAATGCGCGGGGCTTCAAATGCTAACTCTGACACTTTCTTGGGGGACCCTGGGCAGGTCACTTAAACAATCTGAAGCTCAGCTTTCTCTTTTGTGAAATAGGAACATAATACTGAGGCTATTAAGAAGATTAAATGTGGTAACATGGAATGCTCCGGTTAGCAAGAGCTTAGGAACTGTGAGCTTCATTTTCCTCCTTTTCTTTCCCCCATAAAGTATTGATATTTTCCAGCGAGAGTGCTAACAACACTTGGATAGTGTCTGGCAGATCATTTAAGGCAAGTTGGCTGCCCAAAAGAATTTGCTCCAATCCTAAGGCCTCTTCATATTAATAGGACTGATTGTGTCAAAGCTGATGGAGTCTTTGGTCCCTGGCCAGGATGCAGAGGCATGAGGGCCTCTTTCATGCTTCTGAATGACTGAGTTTGGTGAGCTTCTTTGTCCATATTCAAGGGAATGGGGTCAGTGTCCCTTCCCTAGAAACACTGCACCCACATCTTTGCCCCTTAAAGAGGCTGCTTTGTTGTTGCTGCTGTTGTTTTATCTAAACTTTCTTTAAATTGACCTCCTTTCTCCACTGTATATGCTACAATAATTGGCCCCTGACCAAATGTTTCTGAAAGGAGCCCTAGTGCCTTTGGTTAAAAGACAAATAAACAAGTCTGCAACTGAGAGAGGGCGCTCTTCTGACAGACCCAAAGCCTTGGAGAGCATTGGACACTGACCATTGTACTCTCTGCAGACAGAAAGAATTCCCAAGGTTCGTCCCCTGGAGAAAGAGCCACATGGCGCCTGCCCTTCCTTGTTGGAGCGCCATCTTCCCGCTCTTTGTCTGCCCTGCAAGGCTACCCCCATCCTCTGGCTTGGCTACTGGTCCAGGATCAACAAACATGTTGACTTACAGTAAGTCCTCCTGGTTCCCCCATTCCTGCTCCCTCCCAGTGCCCAGAGCTGTGACATGGAATTAAAACGCAGTCGAGCACCAATGAAGCTATTGTGGTTCGAACCCAGTGAGCATGTCCTGACACTCCACAAGGCTGGTTGGGTTTCAGTGGCTAAAACTGTCCAGTGTGCTCAGAGTTATTTCTTGACACAGATTTCACTCTCTAAAATGACCTCGCAAATAAGGATCATGAGCACTATGATCCCATTTTGAGGATGAGCTTGAGAAAGAGAGAACGAAAGAGTAACTTGGAAGAATTCAAACCAAAGTGTTAGCCCAAGTTACCTCTCCATCATGGGATTATAGTTCATTTTATTTTATTTTTTCACTTAGCTGTATTTTATAAATTTTCCTAATAGTCATGTTTCATTCTTGTAATAAAGTATAAAAATTTATACTTTAAAGTCAATATTACTAAAACAGTAGTCCATAAATACATCATTTTTTCCTCTAGGATGAACCAAATGCTGACATTGGCTCCTTTTTTTTTTCCAGGTATAAATCACTGTTTACTCTGTGTGAGTTGGTGAGTGCTATTTACAAGGCTATTTTAAACTAACAAGCTTATTTTGGAAGGTTATGATAGACTTAGAGGGAATTACAGGATTTGAGTTGGGCAACGTCTTGGATGCAGTGCCTGTTTTGATGGACAAGAGAAGAAATGACTAAGTGCCTCTTTGGCCGAGAGGAAGCAGGAGCAAGCCACTTTAGGTTTCAACGGGTTCAAGTAATTACCTTTTTTCATATAGGTCAGTTAAAAGTCCAGCACTCACTAAAGAGGCTAAGCGTGGATCACGTCTTTCTTTACACTTCTTTTCCTGAGACTGTTTGGCTAAATAAGGAATTTGGCATGATTAGAACCCTTAGTGCTTGCTGAGGTTCTCTGGTGGGGAGTTAAACCACTTTTCAGAACAACAAAGCAGCATTTGTGACATAAGAGAGACATGCAAGATGACTTTCTGGCCAAGGGGAAGCTCTGGCCTTCCGCGTTCTCGTTGGACCTTGTGGATGCGCGGAGGTGCTCAAAGCCTGCACTGCAGCCTGAAGAAGGTAGAGGGCGCTGTGGCTGGGAGTCCCACTTGGTCCCCGCGTCCCGTGGACGGTGCCTGTTCTTTCAGTTCCTTTGCTTCCTCTCTGCCCATGAGTAGTGGGACTTGCTGATGCGATGCAGGGTCTCATTGAGTGTTTGCTTTCTGCCTCCCCGTGCCCCAGAGAGAGGCAGACTTGCCAGCGCCAAGGGCCTGTGTGCACAGACTCTGGCTGCGGAGCGGCTGGCACCGCCAGGCGGACTGGGAGCCCAGCGCCCGAGCCACGACCTGCCAAGTCTCAGCAGAGCCGGCCGGGCTTGACGGGCTCTGGCTCTGAGCAGGCAGGGTGAGCCCTCCGTCATGGAAAGGCTTGGAAAAATCTGGCAACGTTGAGGCCTGCTAGAGAGAATCGGTGCTTGGGATTTGGTGAAGACTTCACAGACAAAGGAGGCCGGTGCCAGGATTAGGACTAAAGAGACTTCTAGAATATCCTGGGGCTAACCTGAGGGAGAGCTGCTGGAGAAGAGATCTCAGAGTGGCTAGGAAGGGAGACTTTGATGTCTTCATAGGAGATTATCATTTCCTCCAGGCAAAAAGCATGTGTGCAATCTTCTTACTGTTACAGGTTGCAAATGGCTTTGTGTGCACAGCTGATGGGGAGGGCTTGGGGTCTAGTGTTGAGAAGAATCATAACTCTGATATACTAAAGAGAGCATTTAGTAAGAGGCGCTGGGAAATAGGATCGAACATGAAGTTAGTTCCAATATCTGGCCCAATATGACACACTTGTGGGACTTTGCTTTGTGTAAGATGAGTTCCATCAAAGTTGTTTATAAATTGTTTTGTGGTGCTGTGAGCTAGCCAGTTGGTAATGCAAATCCTGTTTTCTTATTGACTTTCGTTGCAGGTTCATGGACTACCAAAATTACAAAAATAAATCTTAATCTGGGCCATCCCAGTTCAGAATCTGTGATAACTCAAATGTGAATCTATAAAAGTGTATCCTTATCTACTTGGTTAGCTGTTTCTTTTTAGAGAATACAAATTAATAGGACAAAAAACCTCCGATGAACAATGTTTAAAATCACTGCCAGAAGAAACTATTTCCAAATACCTACAAATATTTTAGAAGAGCTAATTACGGAAAAATTACCATTGTCCTAAATAAAAACACATGTATATTGCACACTCTGCTGGTCACCATGGGTTGAGATGGGGGTAAAGATATAAAGAGAAACAAGACAGTCTCTGCTCTCAGCATTTAAAGCCAATGCTAAAGGCTCGGATAAGTTGAATACAAGACAAACTGCTCTAAATACATCCCTTTCATTCCCAACCTTCTTAAAAGGGGAAATTTCTTGCTGTCCCTCCTGTTCCTTATTCATACTCTAACCTCAAACCAGTGAAGTCTGACTTCTAATCCTACCCATCGGCTAAATTATTTAGAGTTCACAAATCAATAGACAATCAATAGTTCATCTTCAGTTCTCTTCTTGCTTAAATTTTTTTGCAGCATTTGATGCTATTGATTGTTTCTGATTTCTTGTTACACTGTAAATCCCTGTCTTCTTTCTCTTTTTTGGTTTCCATCCCATCTCTGCGAATATTCTTTTTGACTCTCTCACCAACTCTTCTGCCTGTCTTATGATATCACTGTTTTCCTAGGGATTCATTCTGATGTTTTCTCTTCTTACTGTCGATGCTTTCCCGGCACAAGCTCATAAGCTCCCATTGCTCCAGCGACAAGTTCTATACACCATAATTCAAACATCTCTCGGAACACTGAGCTCTCCATACATGAGTGTAAGCTACCTAAAGCTCTGGGACACTAAGTGACATAAAAAGAGGATGATTATTATCTTGGCAGTGTGAGGAATGGACTGGATGGGGTTACGATAGAGAAGGCACGTGGGTTAGGAGACCTCTGTGTCTGGGGGAGAGGTTACGAGGTGCTTTATGTAACACATCTTGATCTATTGCATGTTTGCTCATTTCCACATGCCCTTTGCCACAACACCTTGAGTTCTGCGTTCCTGTGCCTGCCTCCTTGACCAGGCTGTGAGCTATTCAAAGGGAGGGACTATGACTTTCATTTTTGTCTCTTGAGCCTATAATAAATATTGTAGTATGAGTTTCTTATACCAGTTGGGCAGCAGTGGGATTGGAAGAGAGGGAAGACATTTCAGATGCTGATGGTACTTGTTGAAGGTACTTATTGACCAGTTGGATGTGGAACTTGAAGGGCTGGGAGGCAGTGAGGAGGACTAGAGAAGGTGCGCAGAAAAAAGGGGGCGGTGGAGCCAGTGTGTTGGGTTTTGGATGCAGAGAGATTGGGCACAGTGGAATTCGGATATGGAAATGTCCAGGAGGCAGATGGAAGCACAAAACTGTGTTGATCTACTGTGAGTTATTCCATGAAACCGAAAGCATCCAAACTGGGAATTTAAAAATTAAGTTACTCATTGAATAATAGCACATGGGAGTTTAGAAAGGCCCCCAAAACCACCTAGTCCAATTGTTTATTGAGGCCTGAATCCCCTGGACAACTTTCCACTGACCTTCCTGCGCTTTGGTCTCGGTTGGCAAGCACTGCCTGTATTTACAGCACTTTTCCTTTTTGATTCACCTTCAAAGACTTCAAAGTCGCTTTTACTTCCAGTTTTAAGTTTCTCAGGCCTTTTTATCATAACAGATTTTTATCAGTCACCTTTTTAAAGAAATCTTTTAGGGAAGATTTATTTACCTGGCTTGGGTGTCCATAATTTTGCTATTGGGCTCTCTGAACAGAGGGTTTGTTCTAGACTCTGGAGGGGAAGCTTTGGGTGACCTGGGAGACAGAAAGTAAGAACTGGCTTAGTTCACAGCAACTGACTCTTAATATCTCCAAGGTTTCCACTCTTGGATTTGCTAACTTTTTGGGAAGCTGGAAGCAGATTGCGTGGATGTGGATCTTGGCTGCATACCTACCAGCTGGGAGGAATAGGGTGGGTTACTCAACCACTCGGAACTTTAGTTACTTCCGGTAAATGAAGATACTAATGGTATTAATCTCATAGGGTTGTTGGGAGGATTGAATGTGAAATGCTTCAACAGTCTCTGCCGTGGAGTCAATCTTAATAATAAACATTAGCTCGTATTATTACTATCCCAGGCACACCCATCCACGGAAAGAGCAATCACCACCAGGGGACACGTGGTGGAATGAGGAAAGAGGGCAGAAGTAGTCCTTGCCTCATCTAATGACAAAGAAAGGAAGTGACTAGAACTGACGAGGTCTGAATGTGACAGAGAGGAAGCTTCCGCCGGGAGCCAGGAGTCACTCAGCTCACAGTTTTCCAAGGGAGAGAATTGCAGGAAGATTCAGCCTCCGGCATTTAGAAGTGAGAATGTTTTCATCATCATTGCGAGGCCTATTTTAAATAGTTTGGCTAATTAGGTGATGATTAAATTGCATTGCTCCCATATGTTTGTGCTTTCTTCTCTGCGGACTATATCTGCCTGAAAAGTTGTAGGGAAATTTTGTGTTCCTGAAGGAGTTCTTTGATACTTTGTATGTATTGACAGTAAGCACTTGAATGTTTGGAATGGTAAATTACTTTATAAAGCCAATTATAATAATAGTGATAAAAACAACAGCTTACGTGTTTGAGCACTTAGTACACGCTTCATATATTATCTCCTTTAGTCTTACGAGGTTGGTGCTATTATTATTTGCAATTAACTCCTGAAGAGACTGAAGTCTAGAGAGCAGTAAATCCTTGGTATGGTCAAGATCTCTGTTGTTTCTTTGTTTGCATGCTGGGTATTCTTAGAACAGAATGCACCTGCACAAGCCCCAGAAATGGCTTTCAGTGGCTGCTGAAGAAACGGGAGGGCTGTTATATGGCTGAGCTGAAGATAGGAGCTTCATGGAGATGGTGGGGTGGCTCTCAGAGTATGCTGGACGGAGAAAGGGAGAGGAGAAGGAAACATGAGGAGGAGTGAGCTGAAGCCACCCAGGAAAGCAGCCTGGCAGAGAGCCGATGGGCAGAGCAATTTCGGGTGAGCCTGAAAGATGCTGCCTGCTCTTCACCGAAGACAGCACTGACACATGGTAAAGGGCTCCAGTTGACCTGTCCGGCCTCATCTATTATTTCCCTGTCTCAAGGCCTGCTTTCCCAACACAGCTAACTATTTTCTGTCACCAAAACGCACTATTTCTTTCACATATCTCTGTTTTTACACATGGTGTATCCTCCATCTGAAATGTCCATCTCCACAGCCCCAGCTGGTAAAGTTAATAAAGCCACCACTTATTTTGTGCCCATTCCTTTGCCAAACACTTAACATAGATAATCTATAACTCTTATTACAATTCTGCAAGGTGGACATTATTATTTCCATTTTGCAGATGGAGAAACAGAGGCCCTCCCAGGCTAAATAATGAACGCAGGTTTACACAATTACATCTAGAGCTAGAATGTAGGTTTTTCTGATTTTAAAGACTGTCACTTTCTCCTTTTCCTGTTGCTTTCAAAATTCCCAGGAACCCTTCAAGACTCAGCCCTAATGCCGTTTCCTCTGTGAAGCCTTAATGGAATTCCTCAGATAATTGCATATGCCTCTATAGTCCCATAATACTCTGTATGCACCTACAAAAACTGTATTTATCATAATAATGTTGTATTCTAATTAAATGTCTATGTGGCTCCCCAGAGTGGGTTTCAAAGAGAGGAAGGGGTTATATCTTTACGGGTCTTTATAACCAGGCTGTCTTCCAACCAAGCTTTTCACATTGCTTGTCATATAATATACCCTTAATAAATTATTGTGGAATTAATGAATAAATTAATTAATGCCAAGAAGCTCATTTGTAAAGCTGTGAACTCCTTCCTCTCTGCCAGATTATCGATTCTGCTTCTAAGTATGTTCTCTGTCTGCATCCCACACTAGAATGATGAGCATTAACCAGATGGCCAGCATGGAGACGTCCACCCTTGGAACCCAAAGCCTGCATCGCAAGCCAGTGTGCTGGGAACTATTGGAGACCATACCAGGCCCTTGGCTACCTTCTCTGTGGCCCCCCAAATAGCAATAGCAGCAGCAGCAAAAAATTTAAGGGCTGTTCAAGACTCTGGACTAACCCTCCAGGATCTAACCTGGCAGCAGGAGTCTTTGGCTTTCCTAATCCAAACCCATCTTATAGCATTTGCTGAGTTACCTCACATCAACATTTTTCAGCACCGAAATTGATATGTACTCCTTCAGTGGCTGCTTTGGCCGATGCTTTTTCCAAATGTTTACTGTAGCCAAATGCCCAAGCCCCAGCATTAATCTGCAGTTTATGTTTTAATATAAGCAGAATCACTTAACCTTTGAGAGGTTCATACACATTTCTTGTCAATCATTCCCTGGCCTCTGTCAATCTTTGACCTACCTTCTTTTAGATTCCATCTACCTCTCTTCCTTCAAAAAATAGATGTGATTTATTTCCAGAATGGTTTTCTAGAAACTGAGATCGTTGGAAAATGAACTAAGCCAGCCTCTATCATTGAAAGGGTTTAACCACCTTCCCAGTGACTGACCAAAGCTGAGTTCCCATCCAACAGATAGTGACGTGTCCATACAATCACAATAGTGCCACAGTGGGCACTCCAAGTCCTAAGGAGGCATTTTCACTAATGTCTTGGTCATGACGTGCAACGGCAATAAGCTGTTTAACTTTGATTCTCAGAGTTGTTCTATAAGAAACATAAACTTTGCATCATGCATGCTCCTCCTTGCTGGAGTGACCAGCCATTTTCCCTATTCTGGTCTATCCGACTGTCCAAGTGTCACACTGTCCAGGTTTGCATTTGTCATAGACAGAAGTGTTCAGCTTTGGACGGTAAAGGTTTCCCCACTCCTTGCTGTCTTCTCATCCTATACCAGCCCACTAATAGGACGCAAGTCCAGCTATACATTAACCGTATGTAGCAAGAGAGCAACTGTGGTGTGCATCTGGGTGTGGGAAGAAACCCAGACAAAAAAGGGTGGGCGACCAGGCAGACATGTGCAAACAAATGGGGGTCTTGTCCAGTCAAGTAGACCTGGGCCCAGGCACAGGCAGGGAAGCCTGCAGTCGGGGCTTAGACTCACCAACAGACAGCCCTTGTGTCTGGATGTGACGAGCTCACACCAGAGGCACTTTCTAGGAGCCTCTGGGAGACCGTGAATTTCTTCTGGCCAAGGACATTATGTAAATGCTCAGGGAAGAGCCATTAACTGATTAACAGATGAGTATAAATTAGCTTGTATGATTAAGTGATTTATATCTATTGTGAACTAGGAGAGCCCAAAGAGAATAGAGTCTGATGAAATGAGACTAAATATTTTGCCTGTGCTATTACAAGGTTTTTAGGTAGACGTGTTGCATTTCATTTTGATGTGATTTCTTCTATTATCGTATCTCAAGGGGAGAAGAAATGATTGAGGGTGGGGGAACCCAATCTTTAATAAACCTAGACACATTGTACGCGTTGTCATGTTGATCCTCCCGGCAGCCCCATGAGGAAATGGCTGTCGTCCCCACTTTCCAGACGAGGTGATGGGCCTTGGACCAGCCAAGCAAACTGTCCAAGGTGGCAGAACCAGGACTGGCAGCCAGGATGGACCCCGAATCTCATCACCTTTCCGCAGGGACAGACTTCCCCCGATGGTGAGAACTTTAAAGGAAAAGTGTGGCTTGCTCTTGCATGAGGTGGAGGAATTAGTGATGGTTGTGAAAATGACAACAAGGAGGAGGGTGTGGAATTGGTGATGGTGATGACCACGTCAGACACCGAGTGTCAGGCACCCTGTAAACTTTTCATATTTATTATTTTACTTATTTCTTATAAAATGCCTGTGAAGTAGATGTTATGAACCTCTTTTTGCAAATGAGAAAGTCGAGGCTCAGAGACAGTAACCTGGTGGTTGTCCCAGAATTCCAGCGCAGCTGTCTCTGATGACAAAGCCGATGCTCCCAGCCCTTGGTCTGCTGGAGCAGGACCCAAGGATAGGTGAAAGCTCCTAACTAGATCTTTTTTTTTTTTTTTTTGGAGGCAGGGTCTTGTTCTGTCATCTGGGCTGAGTGCAGTGGCATTGTCCTAGGTCACTGCAACCTCAAACTCCTGAGTTCAAGCAACAAGCAATCCTCCCAGCTCAGCCTCCCAAATAGCTGGGACTACAGGTGCATGCCACCAAGCCCGGCTAATTTTTCTATTTTTTGTAGAGATGGGGTCTTGCTATGTTGCCTGGGCTGGTCTTGAACTCCTGGCCTGAGCCTCCCACCTTAGCCTCCCAGAGTGCTAGGTTTACAGGCGTTAGCCGCCGTGCCCGGCCCCCAAGTAATTTAATACTTAAAAAAAAAGAGTCTAGCATTAAATTGTCTAAAATAATTAAATATTTGCTAGAAAGGTATAGAAATTTAATACTCTGTATTATTTTTGCAAGTACAGATTAACAGTCATGTTTAGCTAATTTAATTGATTGCTATCAAAATAGGGAAAAATCACTAAACCCTTTAAGGTGTATCATAGGACGAGATTGAATATCCCATGGACAATATAAGGCTTTTGGGTGCTTAGGGGTGCAAGTCCATGAAAAGACCCAGGGTGAGGCTGGGTGCTGAAATAGAATTTGTTTCCTTCCAAAATTGCTGAAACCAAATTCAGGGTATTTTACTTGGGAAAAGCAAATTGACTGCATGAATACAAAATGATACAGTATTGGCCAGGCGCAGTGGCTCACGCCTATAATCCTAGCACTCTGGGAGGCCAAGGTGGGCCGATCATTTGAACTCAGGAGTTTGAGACCATCCTGAGCAAGAGTGAGACCCCGCCTCTACTAAAAATAGAAACAAATTAGCTGGACAACTAAAAATATATAGAAAAAATTAGCCGGGCATGGTGGCGCATGCCTGTAGTCCCAGCTACTCGGGAGGCTGAGGCAGGAGGATCGCTTGAGCCCGGGAGTTTGAGGTTGCTGTGAGCTAGGCTGATGCCACGGCACTCTAGCCCGGGCAAAAAGAGTGAGTCTCTGTCTCAAAAAAAAAAAAAAAGATACAGTATTAACTTCACTTAAGTGATAACAAGAATTGATCTGGAGATTGTAATCAGCAGATCAGTGTTAGCAAAGTTAGGAAGTAGGACAACTTTCCCTTCCATTTTCCCTTTCTGGTTTTCGGAACTCCTTCCCCCGAGGTTCTGGGGGTACTAGGACTGCTTCTGGAGATCCCAAAAGCCTGGATCTGGGGGTATTTGGCCCTTGCTTCACACTTCTCCCTCATCAGACACTGAGCTTCTTTCTGGTTTTGGGGACAGTTTGCAAGTCAATTCATCAGATAGACAAACGCATGCAGATACTTAGCAAGTTGTTATTAAACATCAGCCGTGTGTGCTACTGATGCTGAACATTTTAGGGACTGGGACAAGGAGGGTAGGAGCTACCTAGGAGGTTTCTTGCAGGGCTAGATGGGTCCTCAGTGAGGGACTGTGCGGCCTGACCTGAGCAGGGACAAGTGGGCCATGGGCAGGACAAGTGGCCATGGGTCACAAGTGTGGCAGTGGAGGAGACCACTGCACAGATCATCCGGGAGAGAGTCCCTGGTCATCAGGGCCCCACCTGTACCCAGACTCTGACCTCAGACAAGTCACAGGCTGACTCCAGTCTTCTTTTCCTCCAAATCATTTACATCAGAACCTATTTGGGTACAGGCTCAAAGGAGCCCTTTAGCAGGGGCTGCCTGCAATCCCTGAGCTTCCGTAAAACAAGAGCGCATCTGACCTCATGCAAAGCCAGCGCCTTGCTCATGCAGATGTTGATTAATGTCACCAGCACTACTGAGGAGGAGAGCGTTCAGAAATCATCTGTCCCTAACCAGTTTAAGCATCCATATTCTTTGTGACTCAACTGTGTTCTCTGAGTAACCCTGTGATCCACGTATATAATGCCAGATTTTTCCTGCTATTCTAAATGTGCTATCTCTGATTTTGCATGGCTCTCTCTATTTTTTTTTTTTTTGCATTTTATCACATATATTCTTGTAAATCCACTCATGAAATAAGCCAGTGTGCAACTAGACCAATAAATGAAGGGCTCGGATTTGTAGGAATATCACAAGCCATTACCTGGCCATGTTAAAAAACCCCCTTTAAGAAACATGCCAATATTATGTCAGATTGTTTGCTGCCCAGGGCCTCCGAATGATCTTTTTCTGGACCTACTCTTTGCAACATTATATCAGAATAAGAGACCATCTAGACGTCCACATGGTGTGCACACATTCGCCTGATGTCCGCTATATGCAGTGCTTATTTTCTACACTTTATGCCTCAGGAAATCTCTACTGAAGTTCTCTGACAAACGTTAGTGCTCTGAATGCCACAAATGCACTGGAGCTTTGAATTTTTCAATATTTTCAAACGAGGTTGAAAGATTGTTTACCCCAAGGGACAGGGGCATGAATTCTGTGGAAAAATGGGGCACAACAGCATTAGGGGACCTGGTCCCAGAATCCCCGGAGCAGGAAAGCAGGTAAATCAGAGCCCAGTTTGTGCCCAGTGTTGGCCACGCTGTCCCTGTCACTGCGGTTGGGAGGCAGCTGAAGCCAGGTGGGCGAGGAGCAGAGCGGCTGTGATCTCTCTAAGGTGGCCAGATGGCAGGGAGCAGCCTGCTGGGCATGGTAATGGCCAACCTAGGCATGGGCTCTTTTTGCTGGAATTTGCTCTCTGTTATCAGGGCGCCAGGTGACATGGGTCATCTTCCGCTTCCAGCCAAGTTCCAGGACAACAGGAGAAATCTACCACCTGGCCGAGACACCTCGGTGAACAGCTCTCACATGGGCCGAGCTGCAAGTTGATCCTCAGAAAACAAAACTCTTTCTCGTTTGGTCCTAAAGGACTCGCCTGTCCAGTGCCGTGCAGGGGGGTGGGCGCCTGCGGGCCTCTGAGGGTGAACCTGAAGTTCATCTAGCTGCTGAGCCTTTGGTCTGACCCGGGGGCGGGGGGTCTCCCTGTGGCTGTGCAGTTCACAGCTCCATCCCCACCCCGTGCCTGACTCTGTCCCCGCTCCCCGCTGTCTGTTTTCTTGTGTGCTGCTTATTCAAGGAATGCTTGTAGGAATAGATTTAGCAGGGGTTCAACAAAATGACTTTACAAAGAAAACCAATTTTATATGTTAATAACAATGATAGCCTAGAAAAGAGAAGGTCAGGTGTTAAGGTCGCTGTGTCCTAACAGGAGCATTCTACAGAGGCTGGCTAGCTGCCTGGGAATAGGGCTTGGTGGTTTGAACCAGGTAAGGTCTCCTGTACAGCTAAATTGCCCTTCAAGATTAAAAATGTACACTCCTTTTTGCCACTCCTAAAAAGCCATGTTCCTTCTCAGTGACTGGCAGGTGCTATAAATAGCATCAGGTTCATAGAACTGGAAGAGGATCTTTCAGCTACGTGGGCCAACCCCTCCCTTTAGGGAACTAAGGCGCAGCGTGTCGGATTTCCCCCCACAGATTTATTAACATTTACTAGCATTCACATATGTTTTTGGGCCCCCCCAGCCCTGCCACTAGTTTGAGAAACCCCTTGTGATATGCAAATCATGGCAGAGTGAAAGGATGGCCAAGTCCCCGTAAAAGGAATTCTGAATTTCATCTGACCTGAACTCCAAGTTATAGGCAACAAACCCTGGGGAATGAGATTGGGAACCTGGGCTTAGGGTAACAGTCTCGATACTTAGGAGCACGCAGAGTCTTCCGAGGAGGGCCAGGGTGCAAGAGTGAGTCCCTGTGGCCCCAGCAGGGCACACGTCCTGTGTGCACACACCTGAGCATCCCCATGCGTGTGTGCTGCTGGGAGACTGGCCCCGTTCTGAACCCGGGGAGATGCCCAGGCACCGGGAGGAGAATGGGCAGAAGCACCCTGTACAGAAACTGAGGAAGGGTGAATACACAGATTGGTGGGATGAAGTGGGGAGGGGCCGGCCGGATGAAGGAGAATGCTCTCCGCAGGGCAGCTCGTGTTGGCGCTCGGAGCCCTGCTCTGGGTCATGTCAGCTGCCACCTAAGCGTGGCTGGTGGTGGACCGGGCAGCACCAGGAACTTTTTGGTGCATTGCAAGGACAGGAGAAGGGCCTCCAGGAGACAACCCCGGACTCAGGAAAGAGACAAAGGTGCTAACACATACCGGGAGCATCGCATTCCTCTCTCTGGTCCGCCCTGTCCTTCCTGCTCCGTCCGCTTGCTGCCTCTACCCGGCTCACTCCCCGCCCAGACAGACTGTGCTGTGGTGACTTCTCCTCCCCACCTATGTGCCACTCATGCTCACTGTTATCTAGTTTCCCTTTCTGCATCTTGGGGCTGGGTGGAAGTCCGGAATGAGGTGATTCGTGGGTCCTTGGAAGTAGAATTCCATGGGCCGTCTCACCCTGCCCAGCCTGCGGGGAGGAGATGGGCAGGGGAAGGCCAGTGACAGGAAGGCCCTGAGGACAGGCCAAGAGGTTTTCAGCAGCCCAGAGGTGGGGGCAGGTGTAACATAACAGGGCCACCTTTCTACCCTGCACCTTCTGACTTCTCCCCAGACTGTTCTCACCCAATCCTGACAGTCATTATATAACAACAAGATCTGTGAGGGTCTCCAGAGAGGTTGTGTGAGATAAAGATCCCTCTTGGAATTGCCTGGAGGCCGAAGATGGACTGAGTCTGGGCTTCTCAAACATTAACATCCATTGCACCACTGAGGAAGCATAAGTGCCCAGATGCGAAGTCAGCAGTAGCTGGAGCAGGCGGGGCTTTGGCATTTTCAGGCGGCACCAGGCGCTGCCATGCTACAGGTTGGAGACCCACGCTTTAAGCAACAAAGAGCTCCGCAACTTCTGTAGGCGCCTCCCGGGCCTGGGGCTGGATACTCTCATCTGGGGACTTTCCGAGGGCTAAGCCGACCGCACAGCATTCTGACATGCTGGGGCTCCAGGATGGTTGCCCGTGAGAAAGGAAATCCCAGGCTCGGCCTGAGCTGCCAGTTCAGAGCTGAAGCCAAATGAACCCCAGGAAGCTGTGACAACTTCACAGGCTCCCAACAGCGCCCTGGGGAGAATTTGAAACAGGCTCAGGAGTGGGGCTGGCCTAGGCGAACTCTGAAATGAGTGTTTACCTAGGGACCCCCTGGCTCATTCATCTTTCTTCTATTGCTTCACCTCTCCAGTTTTCTAACATCCTTATCTTTCTTCTCTTCTATCTATGAAAACCTCTTCTCCTGTAAATAGTTCTACAAGTTCATTTATACTGGGGTGTACATGACTGAGAGGTCCTACACATTCTAGGCGGATTGATAGTTTAAGAAAGGCAGGGTCAATGACAAGGCTGAACGTGCGTGTCACGTCCAAGGTGATCCTCACAGGTGCAAGCCTTGACCTAGATTGAAGGGGGGTGATTTTTAGCCCTCTACGGAGGCCATGGGGCTGACGCTTCAGAGGTGGGGTTGTGTCGTGTGGGTGACAGAAGAAATACGGGACTGGTAGTCAGAATACTTCCTGCTCAAGGTTTCCGTTCTCAACTGTAAAGTGAGCAGTTTGGCCCCAGCAGAGGACATTCAAGAACTCTCCTGTTCTTGAAGTCAATAATTTTCCTCATCGTGTAGGAATCCACCATCCTGAACCAGAAGAGCCCTGGATGCTAGATAAGGTGCCGGCTAGACAATAATCCACGTTAGAATGTTCCATGGAGGAACTGGAGTCTTCCAAAATAATGTCAACACGATACTCACACCTGGTGGTCTCTTTTCAAAGGAAGGGGGCGGAGCAAAAGGAGGTAAACGCCAGGAGAGGTGTGATCTCTGTGGCTCTGAGCACCGACCCCAGGCCAGGACCAGCCCTATAAGGGTTGGTATTAGTGATGTAAAGCTTGAAACTTGATCCTTTCCCAGGGAACAGAATGGGGGTGCAGTTCCTGAGAAACCAGACTGAACAGAAATTAGCCTTCACCAGCTGCTCCTGTAATTACATTTAAATTCAGTTAAACTAATTTCTTACACTTGATAAAAGCAGTTGTCTTTCTAAATTACTCTCAGATTCTTCCATTACAAACACAACATGACTATGTTACGGTCAGGTGAGAGGGGTCTTTCTCCCTGGGTCTGTCTCTCACCTTGCTCTTCTTGGCACTTTCCTGGGATGCAGTTTGTTGTTGAGAGCTCAGAAAGCTCCACTGCCCTATTAGCATAAGATCCTGTGACTCATTGACTCACAGATTGTAAATCAGACTAGCATTGGATTTTAATTAATTATATTAATTTTAGGGGAAACAACAAAACTGAAAAGTCTGCAGTGCTTCATTTACTGAGAAACTCTGAAATGTCTTTTATTTTTAGCAAGAGCCATAAAAACATCTCATACTGAAATAATGTAAAAAATCAAGGAAGGGTTGTATTACTCAGCGTGATCGCGCCCTTTAAAAGGCTTTGACATTTTCTTTATTTTTGTAAGTTTTTTTAGAAATTAAAAAAAAATATATATGAGATATTACATGCACATCCACACATGCATACGCTACACCAGACCCTCTCTGTAACACTATTCACTACTGACTGTAATTCAGTATAAGGTGTTTCTGTCTTAGGTCCTCTCGAAGGGAGGTTAATTACTGAATTATCATAAAGAACTTGTAATTAGTCATCTGCATTTAAGAGACTGCCCCATGGTAAGAAACTCTCAAATACTTGTATGTACACCAAATACATTTCTTATTTCTTATTCATTTGCATTTATTCATTCATTCAGGCTAACGTATGTTAGCACCTACTATGTGCCTGGCAGTTGCGCATGTGCTGAGAGCATGAAGGTGAACTGAGCTTTAGGAGACCACAGGCTGGCAGGAAAGTAAAGAGGTTCCGACATGGGTAAGTGGCGTAATAGAGTTAAGGACAGAGATCCATGGAGCAGAGAGGGAGCACGTAGGAGAAAGGGGGAAGCCTGCCCAGAGGTGGTGACATGAAGGAAAGCCAATAGCGAAGGTGTAGAGTTTTTAGGTCAGAGAATAACTATTGCTGGCCTTCCAGTGCCAGACACTGCTAGATGTACTAGGGCATCCAGTGGTAAACAAGCTAGACGCAGGCGCAACCTTTTGGAGTTTACAATCTAGTAAGGAGATGATTTTTAATCAAATAATAACACAGGAATTAAATTGCTATTGTGGTAATAGCTTTTAAGAAAAAGTACAGGTGGTTTAATAGCATACTTTCTGGGCAGCTGAGCAGTATGGCAGAAGTAAGAGTAGGCGTTCCTGAGAAAGTGACATTTGAACAGAGACCTGATGGACAAGTAGGAGTGGCTAGCCAGGAGGAGGAAGGGCAGAAAGAACATTCCAGGCAGAAGAAATAGATAATGCAAAGCACTAATAGAAGAGGAAGCTTGGAGTTTTCTAGAAACCAGAAAGAAGCCAGACAGGAACCTGGCAAAGTAGGTAAGAGTGTCTCAAGACCAGGGCTGGACAGGTGGGCAGGAGCCAGATCATATAAGATTTAGGCTTTGAGGTGAGAGCAGTAGTATCATAATATACACACACACACACACAATACACACACACACAGAATTTGTTTGGGGAGGAGAATTATGAATTTTAAAGTGCCCCGTGCTGTGCCTGAGGCAGAAGAAAATTATTTATTCTCCCTCCTTCTGTACCCAACTTAGGTTCTTCCACTTGGCTGGTCTGCATAGTCTGCACCTTCACCTTGGTCTTCAGGAGTGTGTTCTGTCCCGCTAATTCTGATTTTGACTCCTAACCTAGGTTTTCAACTTGTCCCCTGCCTCTGTGACAACTTGTGATTTCTGTTATAATTAGCCATATGGGTGACAGAATAGCTCCTTCATTCAACTATCTATTCAACAAATGCTTACTGACACCACTTTTGTGTAGAGATCCACTCCTCATTGAGCTTACAGTGCAAAGGTGTAAGGTACATGCATAAAAATTATAATAGTGAACATTATGGTAGAGGCCCTAGATCATGCACTAAGGCAAGGAAAAGAAAAAAAAAAGATAAGATTGTATTCATAGGAAATGCAAAATAATTTTCCAGCAAATTACTAGAATTAATAAGGGACTTTACCAAGGTAGCTAGATATAATAGCAGTATACAAATCTCAGTTATATTCCCATAAATCAGCAACAACACATATAAAAAATAAGAAACAACTAACATAAATATTTTAAAAGATATGCAAGACCTCTATGGGCAAAATTTTAAAATTGTATTGACATATATTAAAGAAAACCTAAATAAATTGAATAATGCAGCATATTTATGGATGGGAAGGCCAAATATTGGAAAGACACTTATTTTTACAAATTGATTTGTGGGTTTGTATATTCCATGTTTCCTAATCATAATGAAAATCTTAGTAAGATTTTTTGTAGAATTTGAAAAGTTGATTATAAAATTTTTGTGTAAATACAAAGAATACCTCAGACTCTCTTAAAGAAAAATATTGAAGTAGGAGGACTTGCTCTACCAGACACCAAGATTTGTTTTAAATTATAGAATAGTGTGGTGTTACCCCAGAGGCAGACAAATAGACCAGTGGAGCAGAATACAGAGGACAGAAAAACGCTGAGCATATACCTGGACACTTTGTGTATGACAGAGTCCATGGCAGGTCAGTGGGGAAAGAATGCCTTTCAATGCTGATGTCCAGGTATTAAAGATCTATACGTTAAAGGTAAAACTATAAGCTTTTAGGTGATAATATAGAATATCTTCATATAACAAATGTATGCAATCTCTCTTAAAGATTCAAAAATGTGAGATGCATGAATTTGACTACATTAAAATTAAGAACTTGTGTTCATCAAAAGATATAATAAAAAATAATAAAAGGTCAAAGCACAAGGTGGGATAAGAAATAAATGTTATGTTACAAATACTGTAATAAATTGAGAACATATAAAGAACCTCTCCAAATCAATTAGGAAAACTCAATCCAACAGAAAAATATGCATAACCCAGCAAATTACCAAAGGAAAAAACCCACATGGCCAATACATAAGCGTAAAAGCACATTATTAGTAATGAGGGAAATGCAAATTAAAACCACAAGGAGATAACACTAGAGATAACATAAAGAGGTAACGCAAAGAGATACCACAAAGAGATAACACCCATCAGATTGGCAAGAATGTGTTTGACAATAATATTTGCCAAAATCTATTGGCGAAGATGTATAATAATGTGAAGCCTCATTCACTGTTGGTGAAGGGATGGTGTAAATTGATATAACTTCTTTGGAAAGCAAATTGGCATTATCCACTACAGCTGAAGATTTACATTGCATAAAACTCAGTTCTCTACTACACTACTTATGTTCTAGAGAAACTCATGTGTGCGTACATGGGGTTATATGTACCAGAATGCTTAAGGCAGAGTTGTTTATAATAACTCAAAACTGGAACCAGGTCAACAAAGAATGGATCAATAAATTGGATATTCCTTCAAAGGAAGACCAATTGTTAATAAAAATGGATTCAGCTATTTGCAACTTGAATGACTCTGCACCTTCACCTTGGTCTTCAGGGGTGTGTTCTGTCCCGCTGGTTCTGATTTTGACTCCTAACCTAGGTTTTCAGCTTGTCCCCTGCCTCCATGACAACTTGTGATTTCTGTTATAATTAGCCATCTGGATGGTGGAATAGCTCACTCATTCAACTATCTATTCGACAAATGCTTACTGACGCCACTTTTGTGTAGAGATCCAGTCCTCATTGAGCTTATGGTACTGCAAAGGCATAAGGTACATGCATAAAAATTATAACAGTGAATATTATGGTAGAGGCCCTAGATAGTGCACTAAGGCAAGGAAAAGAAAAAAAAGATAAGATTGTGTTCATAGTGTTGAAGTAAAGATATAAGACAAAAGAATACATGCAATAGGATTTTCACTGATACAAAATTTAAAAACAAGTAAAGCCAAATGATATGTTTATGAAGACATACCAAAGTGGTAAAACTATAAAGTAAAGCCAGGAAAGGATTATCAAAAAATTTAGAATAGTAATTTCTTCTAGGGTAGAAGGAGAGGGATATGATTAAGAAAGGGTATCTAGGAAGCTTCAACTGCTGGCAACCTTCTAATTCTTGACCTGGATGGTGGGTACAATAGGTTCACTTTATTATTATTATTTGTTAAACTATACATTGTACATGTGTACTTTCTATTTTTTCTGAATGAGTATCATATTTTATGACAAAATTTTAAAAAATTGCATGGATAATTTGAGTGCTTCCAAGGATTTTCAATCTTCTGGAATCACTCCTCCCTTTAACGTCCTAAAAAGAACAATAAGTCCCCATCCTGTGTGACCGTGGGGAGTCTAGTCTTCATCACATGAAATTCTTTCACGTCTCCTGATTATTTAAATGCCTTCTCCTTCTAACCTGCTACCCCAGACTGTGTCTGGCCACCTGACCACTGCCCTCCCTTGCAGTGATGCTGTTGCAACCAGGGGGCCTCAGAACGTAGGACTGGGTGCTCTCCACCATCCTTCTTCTGAGCAGGGACTCGGCAGGCACCAAACTGAGTGATCATCAATTTATCAGTGAAATATTTTTGAATGTGCACAAATCTATAAATATTTACTTATAATTTTTATACATGTACCACCATTATTAGCTAACATTTCAAGTGGATGTAAATCCACATTTCAAAAATGTTGACTTTTTTGGTCAACATCTTGACAAATATGATTAGTCATCATTTTTTTTCCTTAAACTGTATTTGATGAAGAGCCATTTTCTTGGGGTTCAGTCTGCTTGCATTGTCAGTGTTCATGTCAATCTCCATCCAGTTTCTTTGCAGGAATCTTTTAAAACCGCTTGTTCATTTTTTTGTGAGGGGGAATTTAGTAAAAACTAGATGATACAGGCCGGGCGCGGTGGCTCACGCCTGTAATCCTAGCACTCTGGGAGGCCGAGGCGGGCGGATTGTTTGAGCTCAGGAGTCCGAAACCAGCATGAGCAAGAGCGAGACCCCGTCTCTACTAAAAATAGAAAGAAATTAATTGGACAACTAAAAATATATAGAGAAATTAGCCGGGCATAGTGGCGCATGCCTGTAGTCCCAGCTACTCGGGAGGCTGAGGCAGGAGGATCGCTTGAGCCCAGGAGTTTGAGGTTGCTGTGAGCTAGGCTGATGCCACGGCACTCACTCTAGCCCGGGCAACACAGTGAGACTCTGTCTCAAAAAAAAAAAAAAACAAAAAAAACAAACAAAAAAACCTAGATGATATAATCCCTAAACTGACTCAACTGCTCATGTGTAAATTACAATACATCTCAACAGGTCAGAAGTAATGAATAACACTATAGCAGTTATTTATTGCAGGGTAATAAATTACCCTCAAAAACTTAAAACAACAAACATTTATTATCCCATAGTTTTCGTGTGTCAGAAATCCAGGCATGGATTAGCTGGGTGCCTCTGAATCAAAGTCTCTGGGATTGAAAGTGTCAACTGGGGCTGCAATGTCATTTGAAGGCTTGTCGAGATCAGGACAGGGGTAGGGAAGAAGGATTATTTGCTTCCAAACTCACTCATGTGGTGGTTGGCAAGCCTCACTCCCTTGCCATGTAGCCTCTCCACGGGTTGCCTTACATTATAGCACTCCCAGGTGAACAATTCAAGAGAGAATAAGAGAGAGAACCCGAGACAGAAATCACAATTTGACCACAGGTAAGAGGCCCCAGCGGTCACACAGGACCCTGTGCTTAGAAGAGGCCTCCACGTTTGCTTTGCTGCTCTGCTATATCATCCTAAAATTCTTAATAACTTTTGAACAAGGGCCTCACATTTTCATTTTGCATCAAAACCTATAAATGATGTAGCCACTGGAGGTCATGATTTTGCTAAATGTCACTGGCCTCAGGTTAAGCTGGATTTCACCAGGGGAGGACGACTAACTTGAGAGCAATCAGATTCTCTCTCAGGAATTTCATCTACAGCTGGAGACTGGGAATAGAAATCAAGTCCAAAGAATGGAAGAACTCTGGAGACAAGGTCCAGAAAATGCCACTTTTGAGGTCACCAGAAACAGACATTGGTGCTGCCCAAGTCCTGTTCACTCAGCTCTTCCTTGGATTCCATGATATATCCCAGGCTCATACCAATACATTTCTCTTTCTGCTTAATCTAATTATGTTTGAGTTCTGTTCCTTGTAACCAAAGAATCTTAAATGAAGTCAACCAAATTTTTTGGTTAATAGTGCTTTGGCTAGGGCTGCTCATATCCATAAATTTCCTAAACAAATATTCTATTCATGATAGAGCAGGAAATGAGACATGTCCATACAACAGCAGGGAAAACTCACCTAGCTACCTGGAAACAAATCAAGATACTCTCCTATCCTTAATTATAAACAAATAAGCAAAGTTAACCAGATCTCAGAATAAAATGAGTAGCATGAAAACAAAACAGAATGAAACACAAACTGAAAAAAAAAAGAGAGATAATTAAGGTAACACGAGATAAAATTGAAGGTCAAATAAATAAGCAACACAAACATCTAATTAGTATCCTAAGTGAGAGATGAAAACTATCAAATTCATCTAACAAGAACAGGTGCTTTGAGAAAGGAACAAAGCAGACAAACAGTGCACATGAGGCAATAAGAAAGAGCTGAGGTATGTTACACGTTTGATCGCCAAGGTGAACTTCTATGTCAAAGGTGGGCATTTTCTCCATGGCATGGAATTATGGGACATGTTAAACTCAGGAGCTGGGCTTACCATCTGCTTTCATATGTCCCCCATGTGAAGGCAGCAGCAGAGAAAGCCAACCTTTGGAGAAGAGCAAAAAAAGCAAAGTAAACAGTAAACACAGAGGAAAAACAAATAGAGCAAGAGTGCAGCCGAAATTCCTGATATCTTTCCAGTTCCTATTTTGTACTCCTAGAGAGGCCCCATTGCGTTTGTGTTCTTTGAGATACTTCAGTAACTTTTCAATAAATTTCCCTTTTGGTTCAAAGTAGGTCAAGTTGGTTTTTGTTAGAAAGAAGACAAAAGAGTCTAAACCAAGACAAAAGGGCCGGGAAACTGGAAGGAGATCAAGTCTCAAGTCCCTTAGGATCAAATGTGACTAAATGGAGATTCAGAAGAAGAATCAACCCCAGTGAGAATGTTGTGTCCTTGTTCTTATGGTTAACTTTTCCTAAATATTACACTGACATTCAAATTATAAAGTTGGACAGCAGATGCCCCACATGCAGTGTTTCCTGCATTTACATTTATTTTCTTAACATCTTGAAAGAAAGATGGAGCTTAGCCTGCCAAATCTCTAAGCACCTTATAATAACCTATTCAGACATCATATGGAAGGATTAATTTAGCCATTGCACACATTAATACAGTAGCAAACAAACTAACCTACCTTTTCATGTATCCAAGGCAGCCTGGGAATTTTAAATGCAACTGTGGATTTACCTGAAAATAATATATTTTTATCCTGAAAGCCAGACTTGGAGGGGAAAAAAATAACAAAACCACTCTGGAGAGAGAGCGCTGTAAATTAGCTGTTCGAATAGGAGACCAATTACATCAGACCCTACTTCTTTTCCTTCTTTCTCAAGATGTTTTCCTAAAATGTCCTTCCTTCACATTGCCTTCTGGAAGGTATTGGAAATGAAGTGCCAAAGGACCAATGATAAGGGAACCGTGGTGTGCTCTGATATGGGAAGAACGCACATGGCCCTGGTAGGATTCTGCTCCAGGAGAGAAATACAGCTTTGGTGGGAGTAAAAGAGAAAGAAAAGTTACCAAGAAAATGGTCTCATAAAATGAACGATGCAGGTATTGAGGGAGATGGGCTTCCTTATCCTAACACCAGCTTTGCCTTTTTCAAATGCAGGGTAACTTTATTTTCCTTTGTTGATTTTGTTCTTGTTTGTTTGTTTGTTTGCATTCCAGGCTTGAGGCAAGTTGACTTCTCAACCCAGCCATAGTCTATGAATTTGTTGTTTAACCCAAATACAATTGAGGGTTGCAGGAAAGAGGAGAGGAAACATCTCACACCCAAGTGGCCCACACCATAAACAAAGGGGAGTCTTGCTGTGCCAGCTCTTGGCTTCAGAGAGGCCCAGCAGGAAACCGACGTCCCCGTGCCAGGGTGAGGGCAGTCGCCGAAGCAGATGCTGGGCCACTGAGAAGAACGATTGATTTCAGAAGCTCAAATTCCTCAGGGTGGCCGCCCTCCTCCTCCTCTTGGTGGGAGGGCAGAGGTGGCCGGGAGCTGTTGTCCACCGCCGGCTGCCAACGCAACACGAGCCGGGAGAGCTGTCACCAGTCTCAGGCTCCAGACAGGAGGTTTGTTAGGAATCGGCATTGTCTACTTATGAAGATTTATGGAGAAGCTGACAAACATTAGGCTTTGAAGCAGAACTCAGGTGAGCTCTCCTCCTCTCATGGAGGATTCAGGAAGGCAGTTTGGATGATCAAGAATGATGTCCTCTCCCCTCTGGGTTCCCATTGGTTTTCCAACCCTGGGCCTGGCCCAGGAGAAAAATCGAGGGAGAAGCATGGCTTTCTGGCTCTACTCATTCTTCTTCAGAGAGAAAGAGAGAGACTGGCACTTTTTGTGGCATTTCACACGGAGGGGGAAAGGCCAAGATAAATGGATAGTTTCAAGGTCATTAGCTTCCTGAGCTCGCGGTGTGCTTGTGTCTGCCAGAGGACTGCTTGGAGAGGTTATGAATGTTTCGCGGCTGGACCGGGGGAGCCCATTGTTGGATCCGGGGCTCTGGGACCCGCTGCCAGTGGCAAATCTGGATGCTGGGGTTGTGGAGTGTGCCTTCTCTCCCTTCACACACTTGCCATGCAAGAGCCTGGGCCACAAAATGTGGAGTCGAGCTCTTGGAAAGCTTCGGAGCCCCCGGCGTAGACAACTGGCCTGTGTGGAAAGGACCAGGGCAGGAAGGAAAGTCAGCCCAGGAAGAACTCAGAAAGGCTCCATTGGCATTCTGTCTTTCCAACCCAAGAGAAAACAAAAGGCAGAAATTAGAAATGCAAACCTTTAAAAAGAAGAGGAGGTAGAGCTGGCGTCCTGACAGTGGGTGGGGCGGAGGCCAGGCAGGCGGGGCAGGTGGGAAGGAGACGGGGTGACAACAGGGATCCCCATTCTTACTGCACTGTGACTGGGATGTTAGTTTTATTTCTCGTAATTGCTTTCTGGACCCTCTAAGTTCTCTTTTTTTTTTTTTTTTTTGAGACAGAGTCTCACTGTGTTGCCCGGGCTAGAGTCCCGTGGCGTCAGCCTAGTTCACAGCAACCTCATACTCCTGGGCTCAAGGGATCCTCCTGCCTCAGCCTCCCGAGTAGCTGGGACTACAGGCATGCGCCACCATGCCTGGCTAATTTTTTCTATGTATTTTTAGTTGTCCAATTAATTTCTTTCTATTTTTAGTAGAGACGGGGTCTCGCTCTTGCTCAGGCTGGTTTCGAACTCCTGAGCTCAAACAATCCTCCTGCCTCGGCCTCCCAGAGAGCTAGGATTATAGGCGTGAGCCACCACACCCGACCTCTAAGTTCTCTTTGACTATACTATATCCTCACTTGTCTTTTTAAATCTGAAATGTTTATTGTGCCTTTAAATATTGGACAGGAAAAAAAAATAAGGTTAAAGTTTCAACTATTTACATCTTTTCAAATTTATCTCTGAGTTTTGAAATTGCATGCATACGCATTTTTACATCAGCGTGTGCGTACTATATTGTGTTCTTTGTTCAAACATGATTTTTATGTATGTATATATCCATATATTACCATAGACCCTGTTCTTATCTCTTAAGTGACCATAAATAGGTCACTGTAGTGATATCTTAGGGTGTTGGTCATTCCAGTATTCCTGGACATTAAAGTTGAATATCTGTGTCTATATATCTGCATCTGTAATTTCAGGCTAAGACGTCTACATCCCAGACCAGAGCAGCACATTTCTTACAATGGATGAACCTACACCGACACATCATTATCACCTAAAGTTCATAGTTTACATTAGGTTTCACTCTTGGTGTTGTGCATTCTATGGGTTTGGACAGATGTCTAATGATGTGTATCCACTGTTACCATATCATACAGTGTAGTGTCACTACCCTAAATCCTCTGTGCATTTGGGCTGAATATTTATTTATATTTGTATCTTTAATTTCATCCCAAGATGAAATGTAAAGCATATATGTATATGATATGTATTTTTTAAAAATTTTTATCTTTGGTTAGAGTCTGTCCTTTTCTTTTTTCTTTTGTATTTAATATTACTTCTCTGGGTTATATTCTTAGAGGGTCAATTACCAGGTCGAAAAATGTACATCTTTCATAGTCTCTATTACATACTACCACCTGGTTCTCCAAGAAACAGAAACCAAACCCTGATAATGCAGGGTTGGTAGCAGCGTCCCAATGAAGGAGTTCCCTCTTATCACAGTCAAGATTGATTTTTATTAGTTTTCATTTACTTTGGCAAAATGTGCCTTCTTCCATTCCTTTTTTGCTTTAGTTGCCTTTTCCCCCAAGTCCTCATTTTTTCCAACTAAGTTCAGTATAACCTGTTTCTCTCCTCACGACTTGTCATGTAGAGAAGCATCCAGCACCCTGTGCTCTTGGCAAATGACTGGCCCCCACCCAGCTGCCGCCTGATAGAATGGCCTAGAGAGGTGCTCACTACCAGCTGGTTAAACACGCACCTTCTTTTGAGGGCTTGGCCTCCAGTGGCAGCATTTCCAGGCAGGAGGGCCTGCTCACTTCTGCAGTATGCTGAGCTGGGATGTTCTCTAAACTTCAGGGCTGGTGGACATAGAAGGTAAAGCAGGAACTACAGCCCGTGCTGGCCACCTGGTTCAGCTTTCTGAATGTGGGAAGGCCGGCGTGGGGGTGGGGTGGGGCAAGAATGGTGTGATCTCCAGAGGGATCTGGCTCCCCTGGGTCTGCTGCTCAGAAAAGATTCTAGAGACTAGATGGCCCGTGCCTGCGACTACCCTTCCCTACTACCTAAGGCGTGGGCGCACTGCTTCCACTGAGACTCATGGTGATGGTCAGTTCCCCACACACTGCAGGACTGAAAGAGTGCACCAGTGTGGCTTATTCTTAGTGGGGAGGAGTGGAGTTTAGGGGCTTGGAGAGAGCACTCAAACCAGAGATTTCTTGCAATGTGGCAACTCCCCCGGCTTCTAGATTTCCTGGGGATATCCTTCACTCACAGAGTTGATCAGTTTGAGATTTAACCAACAAGCAGGCATGGATAAAGTAAAAAGCAAAAACAAAAAAAAAAGCCAGAAATGGCATTTCCTGGGTCCTTGGGACTTTTGGGACTTGCATATTACTCGGATCTGGCTGTCTCTGTGGGTTTATGATGCCCATAGATGTGCTATCTGAGCAATTTAATTTGCGGGTGCTTTATGAAAGAGCAGCCGAGACTTCTAATGTGAGTAGCATTTAAAGGACCTGCAGAGTTCCATTGGGAGCAGAGCCTGTCACTTCCTCAGGGAGCATCTTATCGGATCTGCCCACACTCTGTGCCCTGTGCAGGGTGGGTGGCAGAGGAGGCTGCAGTAAGCAGGTGTTGAACAATGAATAAGCAATGATGGGCTTACTGTCCTCATTTTAGTGATGCGGGGACCTCGATCAAAAAAAAGTTCAGTGGCTTTCACCGGGAGACATGCATACTTACCCAGAAAGCTGTCCTCTGGCCTGGCTTTTCCCGCTTTCCTGTCTTGCGAGCTGGTGACAACTAATTTTTGCTCATGCTTTCAGAGGACCAAATTTGAGAAATTAAGTTAGAGCAACATAAAGATGAACTTATTTACCCTCTGGGTAGCAAAGCATCAGCCTGCGGCAGGGGCGAATTCTGGAATCCCTTTCCTAGGAGAGATTTTTTTTTTTTAAAGAAAGAACACGCCAATCATGTGTTCTAGACAGTATTACCCAATCACTTAGCATTTGTGTAGCTTTATGCTGTACAGAGAGCATTTGCATTTACATGACCTCATTTGATTCTCGTAACAGCTCCATCACTGTTGGTGGTGGTGTCGAATTTACTGATGAGGAAACCGAGGCAGGTGGCTGTGTTCTCCCTATGATCACGCAGCCAAATGAGAGGCGGAGCAAAATCGGAACATCCAGTATTTCCTGTAAGCAGCCAACACCAGGGATTAGGGCCAGGTCCCCAAGATGGTAGTGGCCCGGGGATCACTATAATCACTAACATCGTTAAGGGCTAATGTCGCTTAGTGCACCGTAGGATAACTCCCTTGATTCGCACAGCAGCCTTATGAAATGGGCGCCATCCTCATCTCCATTTTTCAGATGAGAAAACTGAGGCACAGAGAAAATAATACCTTGTTCAAGATCACCCAGCTGGTAAGTGGCAAAGGCAGAACTTGAACCCGGAGGGTTCACCATTAACCACACGTCTCCAAGGAGTGATGATGCTGTGATCGCGGTTATCACGTGGCACCTGGAGGGACTGCTTGTTTACTCAAGGATGGTGGCTGAGTATGCCTCTGTGGGCCTCAGAAAGCGGGGGGACACCTCGCCCACGGAGGAACTGATCTCACATGTCAGAAGCCTTTGCCACCTTAAGTCCCCAACTCCTCAGGACAGAGAGGAGCAGCAGCATTTAAAACTGAACCAAATACAGGGGAGTGAACCGGGGAAGTGTGACGCCTCCCACTCAGCCCCAGAAGACAATCGGGGCTTCTCGAAGGGCACAGAGCAGCATGAGCAGCACCCCCAGAAATGCGCACCGTGGCTTAGCAGGTCCTGAGTCTGGGCGTGGGCCCGTGGGTGTGCTTAGCAGAGAAGAGGCAGCCTCACAAAACCACAGAAACTGTCCGTATCTGACACATCCATAGTCAGCTAGTGACCCTGACCCACAGTGGGGGCTCCCTTGGCCCAAAGAAAAGGAATGGCGTTTGCATTTTTCTTTGAAACTCCTTGCTGTGGGCTGGGAGCTGCCATCCCCAAATGTCAGAGAGGGACAGGGATCTGGAGAGTCGCTGGATGAAATGACTTGGCCCTTGCAGCGCAAGGTAGATTGGCACTGCTCCCGGCAGCAGCGTGGCCTGACACCGAGCCCAGGGAGGCCTGGCCGCTCAGAGAGGGGGAACTGGCGCCGGGAGCCCTGGAGGGGGACAATTGGATGGCTCGCAGTGGCGCCACTGTGGGCTTCTGCTAGTTCTGGCTTTGGCTGGATGCCGTTTGTCCTTTTCAGAATCCTCTCCATTCTCGGTTCCCTCATCTCCCCTTCTGTTTCCATCCTCGTCCGATACAAAGGATGGGGCTACGTATTCAAGGGCCCCCTTCCCCCGGATCCAGTCGATTAGCTCATTTATTTATTAATTCATCCATTAATCAGTCACGATTATTTATTCCATCATCTCCTGGCCCCTGACCATATGCCAAGCCCTGTGCCAGACCCTGTATACACAGCACGAATAGGAGTAAAACACGGCACCTCCCCTCGAGGAGTTTCTAGACTTAATCTGGGAGGTCAAAAGCGGAAATTGGTTTCAGCAAGAAAATAATTAAGCAAGGAACTGTGAACCACTGTAACTATTAGAGCCAGAAGAGAGGGCTGATTCTAGTTACTTAACAGTCCCTAGGAAAACAGTCCCTGCCATAATGTGAGCATTCTTATAACTTCCCTGTGTCTTTGGAGAAGCAACAGGGTTTGAAATTGGAGCCGACTGGAGTCTAGTTCCCTGGCTATCCTACTGACTTCGACCTGGGGCTCTTCCAGCTTTTCTAATCCACGTAGGACCTCAGAGAGAAGGAAGACGTGGAAAGTCAGCCCATCCGGGTCTCCCCAGTAAGGAGGAACGCAGGCAGGGCACGGTAACAACTGCCTAGGAGGAAGCATTTCTTTAAAAAGAAATCTCTGTAGTGAGAATACATCTATGAAGGAGTTTATATCCTTTGTCTGTAGTCTTTGAACAAACCTGCAAGGTGGGCGTTGTTATCTCCACTCTGCGAGTGCAGCTGCCCGAGGCCCGGAGAGGTTGAATAATCTGTGCCTGGTCCACAGACAGAGACATAGCAAGTGTTTGAACTCACGTAGCGGAGATTTTCCCAGAAATAGACGGGAGGTGCTGGTCAGCTGTTCCACTGATGACCGTATGACGGGACCACCAAGACTGGGGCAAAAAGACTCAACAAAGAATTTCCACTGAGAGATCAGCCGGCTGAACTGAGATCTCGATGAAAGATTATGCTGAGATTTTTGTTGTTGTTGTTGGGCTTCTGGTTTTTGTTACTTATGTAAAGAGAGTGTGTGGAGCACCAGAGCTTTGCCCTACCTTCCTGGCCTGGGAAATGACTGGAGGCTGTACCAAGCCCGCACGGTGACAGCTGAGCAGCCACAGCTGGGCACAGAGCAAGTATCTGAAGAAAGGACGTGTGAATGATGATGAGGACAGAGGAGGGGCCTACCTGAGGGTGCACGCTCTGATAGAAGGAGTGTGCTCAAGGGGGTTGAGGGACATTCCTAATATCGGGTGAGAGGACAGTGCCAGAAACTTTTGGCAGCTTCACTGTTGGCTTACAGCTTGTCCCGGTGGGAATGAGATGGCAGGGTATGCCCCACTCACAGATCGCAGAATTTAAATCATTGAGAGAAACTTCAAGAACACAGAGGCCACCTCTCTTGTTTTACAGAAGAAGAAACAGGAAGGTAAACTGACTAGTCCAAAGCCACAGAGGTAATTAGACATATAGATGGGTCTTGACTTCCGATTTCTCAACTCCGTGTCAGGAACTATTTCTGTCATATGGTACTCTAGACCATAGGTCAGCAAACTCTTTCTGTAAAGGGCCAAAGAGTGAATATTTTAGACTTCGTGGGCCATAAAGCTTCTGTGGCTACTACTCAGCTCTGCTGTTGTAGCCCCAAGACAGCCGCCGATAGTACCTAGACAAATGTGCATGGCCATGTCCCAATATAATTTTATTTAAAAAATAGATGACAGGCCCAATTTGGTCCAAGAGCCATAGTTTGATGACCCCTGCTCTAGATATTTCTCTTCCTCAGACATGCCCTCCATAGTAAGGAAATGGTCACCATTTAGAGCCAGCGATTGGTGACTTCAAAGACAGGACTTCATCTCCCAAAATTCAGAGCATTGGAGCAGCCAAGGCTCTGTGTTGCATCCTTAAAAAAGCAAAAACGGTAGGATGGCAATTTTGTGAACTGGAACAAAAAGATGATTTAAGGAAAGAAAGGGTGAGAGATAACCCTGACAATCAATACTTTCCAGCTCAAAAAGAGTCACTGATGAGGGATGATGTTCGACTATGAGGCAGGGTCATGCACACCAACTTTCCATAACCTCCAGCAAGCCTCCCCTTAGTTTTAGAAGGGGTTCAGATTCTGGTTGATTGAAGAGCTAAAACAAATCTCCAAAGCAATAGTAATTTTCTTTAACGACATCTTTTTGTCTTCAGAATTTATCTCTCTCCGGAGGATGGTATTTCCTCCTCTTCATAAGAGGAATGGTCTCTAAAACTCAAAAGACTCAAGATCTCCTAATGAAAACACACCAAAAGGCTCCTAGTCACATGGTGTTTGGCTTACACCAAACATCTAGAAGATGTTTTCAAGTAAAGAGTTTAAAGAGTGATAGAAATGAACTCGATCACCCCTCCCAGTTCTGAAACTAAAGTCTGTATAATTCCAGCCTCGCCTAACTTCCCGTTTTCCCACCACGGAGGTTGCTAAGATTTCTTGGAGTCTGGAACGCACAAAGCTCCCCTCGCATTTTCCAGCCCTTGTCACCACATCCAGGAGCAGGAAGGCGAGTGGTGGCTACCAACTATGGCTTTGGGTGCCGTGGAATTGTTTGTCAGATCCTTTAGATGCTCCACTTAGTGGAACACAAGTATAGCTTTACAGATAGGTTCAAACAAATCATTTTGCGTGACTCCTTCAAGAGCTTAGGGGAAGGGACTGATGATGGCTACGATTACGAGCATCTATCTAAGACACACCTATCTGAGAAGCATGGTGCTACTGGTGTTGCTATAACTAAGTTTTTAAATCAGCTCATGTGCAGAGGCCACGATCACTTAGGCTTTAAGTCTTTGCATCTCCTCCTGAGAACACCTCTAGCACTCACTTTATCTGTTCCCTATCTTCTCCCTTGTGCCACGTGTTTTGACTACTCGGAGTAAAAAAAAAAAAAAAAAAAAAGGTTGCTGATCCTAACGACGTTAGGTTATCTGAACTTAATTTTGGATTCTGCAAAGTGAATTTTGATTGCTAGGAGCTGATTCCTTTTTATCCAAGCAGAAAGAATATGGAAACATTTCTGCCTTGCCCTTCACATTTGATTGATACTTTTCACTTTGAAAGCTAATTATATCTGATGTGAAGGAAAGATGGTATTCAGAAATATGGGTGTTCTCTTCATGAATTTTCACTCTGAAATTTCAGGTCATCTGTTCAGTTTTCTCATGCCTCAGTTTACTCATCTACCTGCCACGGTGATATTCCTGGTCTTCTAAGAAGAGTGAGTGATGACAGCAGTCCCCAACATTTTTGGTACCAGGGACCAGTTACACAGAAGGCAATTTTTCCATGGACGTGGCCAGGGGAGGGCAGTTGGGGGGAGGGGGCGGAGCTCAGGCAGTGATGCCAGCGACATAGATAACAGATGAAGCTTTGCTCGCTTACCCACCACTCACCTCCTGCTGTGCGCGGCCCCAGCCCCACCCCACCGCCCTTCCTAGGTTTCATGGAAGACAATTTTTCCATGGACAGTGGGTGGGGAGTGGGTGGCGGAGCTCTGTGGTCTGGTCCCTAACAGGCCATGGACTGGTGCCAGTCCACGGCCCCAGGGTTGGAGACAGCAGAGTTATGGAACTGAGTCATTATAATGCACGGTCTACAGAATCTCAGTCCAAGAAGGATCCCCAGGGTCACCCTGTCTGAACCTTCACTCATTGCAGGGACACTCTTCACAGTGTCCCTGACAGGTGAGGCTCAGCCCCTGAGTAACTCTTCCAGGGACGAGAGCCCTCCTTATTCAAGGCAGCCATTTCATTTCTAAGTAGGTCTAATTGTTAGAACGTCTTCCTTCTACTCTCCTTCCTAAGGTATCTACCTATTGGTTTCAGTTCTGCTCTTTGAAGCAAAGCAAAACTGAAGGATCTTTTCCACATTCTAACTCTTCCACTTTGACTTCTGTACAGGCATATTTGTGAGTTGTTTGGGTGCATTATAGAAGAACATTTGACAAAATAAATGTATGGCTACATTTGTCATGTTCACTCCTGTTACGAGTGAGTTCTCAGTTAAACAAAGGCATGTTCTGCTGAAGTGGGAAACCTATACCTGATTTCTATACCACACATCACTAAACCCTGCCTGGGTGGTACCTTTTCTCTCATCTGCAATGTTTACACAACTAATGAGATGGCTGCATTTTAAGAGTTTGACCAGGAAGAAAAGGAAGGCTTTCAGTTGAGACACCTTGGATGTGCTAATAAATGGTAATGTTTAACATCAAGACACTACAGGACCAGTTAGGAGAGATTTCCATTTAAGCCTCCACTTTAGGGGCTAGAAGAAGTATCGTTCATTTATTTATTCAACAAATATTTATTATCTATTATGTGCCATGAAATGTTCTAGATGTTTTTATGATATCAGAGAAGAAGCAGACAAAAATCCCCACCATTCTTGTAAAGCTTACATTCTGGTAAAAATGTGCATTACAATGTTATAATAAATAAGTAAATTACTTGTACAGTAACAGGTAGTAACCTTTTTAAAGAAAAAAAGCCAGGAGGTCAGGATCAGGAACACTGGGAGGGTCGGGGTGAAGGTGGTAGTTGTAAACAGGAAGTCATGGTGGGCCTCTGGGAGAATGTGGCAGCTGGGCAAACAGACTTGCTAGGAACGACTGGGGAGGGAGGAAGAAAACCAAGAGAAAGTCAAATACAAAACTACTGTCTTGATCATTTTAGAAGTTGTAGGAGAAATTATGGAGGGCTGCTTTTAAGACTCTAATGTGATTTGGTCGTTGTAAACTGTAACTTTGTGAAAGGAGATCTTATCTTGGTGTGAGTGTGGTTTTCACGCAGAGGGGGCTGAGTATGGATCATGCCCAGAGGGCAGAATGATACAAAGCAAAAGGTGATTGTGAACTCTGGAAGGCATGAGGGGCAAACCTGCAATCCAAATGAATTAAGTAAGGCAAGAAGGAGGAGCCGATCTAAGATGGCACCTCCGCAGTGCAGGATGGGAGAAAGAACCCCACTAGAGTAACCAAAGACAAGAAAAAGGCAGACAAAAGAATTCCTAGTCCTTCCTATTTTAACTGAGGGGGTAGTTAACATATACATCACAGGCTATATCTCTCTGAACTAGTCTAAAAGCAGATTAAATCAGAGAGATAAATCAAGGAGGTATCCGCTCTCCCCCCACAAAGACACCCTCCCCACAATGAGCTGAGAAGGAGGTGCTTGCGTAGTCTCTCAGTGTCTGCCATGGTTAGAAATGCTAGAAAGTGTGTACCTAGGGCCTAAATCCTAAGGAAGCTTACTGCTGAGCCAATAGACAGAACGTAGATTCAAAAGCATGCCTTGGGTCTAGAAATAGAAAGGATGGAGGCTTTGTCAGAAGAAACCATCCGATCAAGGGTTAAAGGTCTGTTGAAAGGAGATCAAAAATCAGGAGGACATAAAAGGGACTGTCTTGTTCTTTGAGTCTTTGGAGCCCTCCTTGTCACAGATCTCGACTGTGGACGATGGCCTGCCCTGATGTTCCCTCCAACCACAGGACAGCTTTCTTGGGCACCGAAATGAGTTTTGTGTGCTCTATTGTGAGGGAACTACAGAGAAGCCAGAAAGCCCGGGGGTACTCAGGTCACGGGGGACGCAGGGTCTAAAGAATAGAATCCCTGCTCCCGCCGCCCCCACTCCACCCCCGCCACGATGCTTTTTACCCTTGAGGGTATCAGCGCAGCTGATTCCAGCCATTAGGCACAAGGTTCTTAGGGGCCTATGAAAATATGTGAGAACTGAAAAATTTATTGGCCCCCAAAGAAAACTATAAAATTGAAATTAATAAATATTTTATTTGCAGAGAGGACATTATGATGACTTCAATTGCTAAATTTAGTATTAATAAAAATGACACTGCACTTGAAAACAATGTATAGATTTTCTGTCTTGCAAGAATTCCTAAGTAGGCACAAGAACTTGCCAGGAAACCACTGCCAATCATGATTTAAATTATTCATAGCCAAAAAATTTCAAAAGCAAAATTACGAATTTAAAATTTATTTTTATAGCAAAAAAAAAAAATCCCCTCTACATTTAATGTGGGATGTGGGTACATTTTAATATGTGTGATAGGGAGTGGAGTTAGGACCCCCAGAAGTAAGACAGTCTAGGACTGAGAAGTGGTGAACATCGTCCCGACCTGAGGTTATATGTTGTATGTCAAAGGAACAGGCATCCATTTAGTTTGTGCAGTTGGGAAGCCAAAGGTATATAAGGATAAAATAGCAGTTCCATTATGGGCTTTAAAGAAAAGGTCTCCAGTTCATGCACCAGGGTTCTGGGTTAGCAAAGCCACTTTGCTCCAGCTTCCTGGGGCCCAGCTCTGCCCAGCCTCCCGCCCTCACCCCTACCTCCCTCTTCGCTCCATAACGTGGCCTCATTCATTTACTTCAGTAGCTCCTTTCTGGAACAAATTCTCACACAGCAATCCTTTCCAGAATGCTACAGTAACAGAGTTCTCAAAGGCTTTGATTGATGGGGTTTGAAACACTCTTTCTTTTTGGAAATATTTATATTTGATCCCTTTTGGACAGACTGCACATAACAGGAGCTTATCACATTGCTAGAAATTATGGGCAGACTCTAAGAGACAGGAACTCTGAGTCTGCCGAGCCCTGGGAGAGCAAAGATTAATATCCATTTGTGCTTTGCTGTCCTCAACCCCTGATAACTGTAAATAACATTTGGAAAAGATCGGGGTGCATCATGATCTATTACACGGTGGCGACAATTCTGGTTGTTATGTCTTCGACAGTGATTTATCATTCTCTGCAGTGACACAAATCATGGTCCTTGCCTGACACTGTGGAATGTATGATCTGCTGACTGTAACAGTGATGAATTTGTGTTTGTGTCATGACATTTTTAACCTGAGCTAGACCTGACCTCCTGCACCAATTTGGAAATGTACTGAAAATATATTTTTTTGTAAGCCTCCTTTGGTTTTGCTGGTGTTATAATAAACATCTTTCTACTTTTTGGGGTAGGGGAGACTAATAAGTGGTGGAAACAGTGAGGTCAGATTTTAGATTAAAAAGTTTTCTCAATTGTTGTCTTACCTGTAATCCTTTTAGCATGAATAATACACGTAAGAGATCAGCACAGTCTTGCTTACTCCAGCAATCAGCATCCTCAGAGCTATTAAGAGGAAGGAGACCTTGGTAGTTTTATTTTTCAAGCTCTGAGAACCAAGAAAGGTCCACTAATCTCTCCCTGGGTCTTTATTTGAAGTTTGTGTGGGTTCTTGTGGACAAGTGTTTGCGTCTGTGTGGATATACACTTGTCCCATGAGTGGGGCAGACAATTGAACCCAGGCCTTCTCAGGCTGCCTTTAATGCAATCATTTTCTCTGAAACAGGGTCCAAGGACTTAAGAAGATCTTTGGGAGGGTCTACATGAGAACTCTGTATTTATTTATTTTTTTTGGACCACATTCCTTTCTGTGAAGTGTGGGAGCTGTACAAAATAACATAAAATAAAAATAAAAAATAATTGAGAATTTGATCATTCCTCTCTGAAATGATCTTTGTATTCTATTCAAATTGATGGCCTTTTTTATTCATATGAGGAACCCAGGGATCTTGGATTAAGGAATAATATTGGAGTTGTAACTATCACATTTACATTGGTAACTTAGAAAACAAATGCATTTTAAGACCAAAAACAGTTTTTTTAAAAGATATTTATCCTACATGCTCAGTTTTGAGACAGAAAATGCAATAATGCTCCAACCTTGGCAAAGCAGTGAGAAGGATGAATTTTTTCCCTAGCGCCCCACCTTGATCAGAGCATTGCCCCCGCAAGCCCTCCGTGGGCACCGGCTCCAAGCTTGCTTTATCTGATGCCCTCATGGTCTCCTTTTCACTCACAAATTGTCCCCTGATTTCAGATGCCTGTCAACGAGCTCAGATGACAAATTTGCCTGTGATAATGTGCTGAAGCCATGTGCATTTTAGCTGAAGCCTCCTGGAATCTACTCTTGTGCTGCCGGAAGCCTGCGGTGACTCCGAGGGCGGAATTTCAGGTGAGCGTGAACACGAGGAAAAGTGAAGGCACACTGGTATCAGCTAAGCCCCTCATCTCCCCTCCAAAAGAAGACACACTCTCTTATCCTGCCTTATTTTTCTAATTTTTTGATGTAGCGAGTTCCGAGTCACTCTCAAAATAATAGAAATTTCACAAGTATCCAAAGTGACATGGATTTGCTTATTTCAAACCCAGAGGAAGAGAAATGACAATGAATTTTCAATACATACCAGTCCTTTGCACAGTACTTGTCACATATAGTGGGTTATTAATACCACCCTGGAGCCTTGGCACACACAGCTCTTAGCTACATTCTACTTTTTCATAAACATCTTATCTCATCCAACCTAACATAACTCCTAATACTTTACAGAATCATGAATTCAACACTCCACCTTCACTGGATAGTTCTTCTTTCTCAAAGCCCAATCTTTCTTAAACTCACTTTATATTACAGCAACATTAATTGCTATTTTATGCACAGCCACAGACTTCTTCACAACTTTACTTCTCGGTAACTTACAAGTGCACTGGTTGACAGCATTCTCAATTAGCAGAGTCATTTCCATATCCTGGACATATACATTGATCAGAAAAGATGACAATTTATTTTTAGACAGACGCAGACTGCATAATTTAAATATATTTCCCATTTGGCAAAAATGGTGTTGTAGCTAATGTATGTACAATATTTCCAAAAACATTGGTACTTTCCCATAAATATCTTCCATATTTTTTTCAGTGAGTAATAAAAAAGGTTGAGGTGGGATGTGTTTTATCCCACCACATTATATCATTCCTATTTTTCCTCTTTGTTGGATGGCAATCAGGGGCCCTGATGCCAAGCTTTGGAAGCAACAGCATCTGGCTCCTTGGCAGATCCTGCAGGCAGACTTGTTGCCAGCCTCTAAGCTGTGTCTGGGTCTGTTGCATGGTTTGGCTGCAGATGGACTCTCTGGGTTGCCTCGTGCTTCTGGAAGCCAGTCCTGGCTTTCCTTTGATTCTGAGGACTTTACTCATTTTTATTCATTTGTGAAGAAGGGCCCATCCAAATGCTTTATGAAACCAACACTGGAGAACATTAATGGATCAAATTTTGCCTTTGAAAAGGCAGAGGTCAGTGTGTATTTGGGCAGGAGACATGGCGTTCTGAAGATGGGTCTACACATGTGCATGCTTCTTCCCATGAGCTTCTATTCTAAGGAGCTTGGAAGGAGGCCAGTTATGTGTTACCATTTCTCCCTCCCCCTGGATGAGGCTGTGTGGTTACCTGGAAAGACAGAAACATGGGAGAGGTCAGACTTCCTCAGATCAGTAAAACCTCCTATTTCTTTGTCTTTTCAATGAATGAGACCCTGAGGAAGTGAACGCACATATGGAAGCCCCTCTCTTCTTCTCTCCTGTACCATATTACTGTCCACATGAGGATGGGATCACACCACAGCTAGAAGGAAGAGTGGACATTAAGTCTTTTTATTTTTTTTAAGACCCCCCAAGTCCCTGACATTAAGTCTAATTTAATCTGAACTAAGTACACGCATTAAAGCCAGATCGCTTCCATTAGTGTTCCCTGAGCCTCTAGGGAAAGACTTTACAATTTTCTTAGAATCATGAAACCCTATCACCATTGATTTTATCATTCCAATCTACTAAAAAACTCTATGCCCTGCACACACATACACGCCCATATCTTAATTAAAATATAATTTATTTTTGTTCTGAGAGTTATTACAAATTTCATAATATTTTCTGAGTGCTTTCACTCTTTCATTGATTCCCTTATTAGCAGCTATTTGCCGGATACCTGTTATTTGCTAAACACAAAATCCTGCTCTTACGGAGTCTACTTTCTACTAGGGCATGCTGGGAAATAAAACAATTATCAAATCGATTAACAAGATAAGTTTAGATAGTGATAATGATATTAGAAAATGGAATAGTGATTTGATGAAGAGTGTTTATAAGGATGATTGTGGCCTCTTCTTAGTATATATCCAAAGGAAATAAAATCACTTATCTTGAAGAGATATCTACATTCCCATGTTCATTGCAGCATTATTCACAATAGCCAAGATATGGAAACAACCCGTGTCCATCAGTGAATGAATGGACAAAGAAAATATGGTATGTACATACAATGGAATATTAGTCAGCCTTAAAGAAGAAGAAAATCTTGCCATTTGCAACCACATGATTGAACCTGGAAGACATTACATTAAGTGGAATAAACCAGACTCAGAAAGACAAATACTGCATGATCTCATTTATGGGACTTTTTTATAATCTAAAAAAAGTCAAACTCATAGAAACAGAGTAGGAGATAGTTACCAGGGGTTGGGGGTTGGGGAAAATGTGAAGATGTTGGTCAAAGGGTACAAACTTGCAGTTGTAAGATGAACAAGTTCTGGAGACCTAATGTACAGCATGATGACTATTACTAACGATAGTTAATAATAATGTATTGCATAGTTGCAGCTTGCTAAGAGAGTAGATCTTAAGTATTCTTATCACACACACACAAAAGTAACTATGTGAGGTGATAGCTGTGTGTGGCAATCATTTGATAATGTATATGTGTATCAGAACATCATGTTGTACACCTTGAATACATACAATTTTTATTTGTCCATTTATATCAGTAAAACTTGGGGTAGGGGGAGAAGATTAATGGGGAAGGATTGTTTAAGGAAATGACATTAGATCTAAGAACTAAACTATGGGAAGGAGCCAGCTATCATCTGGGAGGACCTGGAAGAGGAAATAACAAAGGCAAAGGCACTATTGTAGAATAATCTTGGCACAAGTGAGGCACAGAAAGACATTAGATATTATATTAGAGAGCGAGGAGAAGAGCAGTAAGGATGCTTTTAGAGGTAGGCAGGGGCTAGATCGCATAGAGCATGCTCCATCAACGTGGGTCATGGTAAAGGGCTTGGAGTTCATTCTAAGAATGAAAGAGAGATTGGGAGAGCATCGGTAGTTTTAGGTTGGGCAACGACATAATTAATTTACATGTTTGAAAAAGATCGCTTTCGGCTGGGCGTGGTGGCTCACTCCTGTAATCCTAGCACTCTGGGAGGCCAAGGTGGGAGGATCACTCAAGGTCAGGAGTTTAAGACCAGCCTGAGCAACAGCGAGACCCTGTCTCCACTAAAAAATAGAAAGAAATTATCTGGACAACTAAAAATATATAAAAAAAATTAGCCGGGCATGGTGGCGCATGCCTGTAGTCCCAGCTACTCGGGAGGCTGAGGCAGAAGGATTGCTTGAGCCCAGGAATTTGAGGTTGCTCTGAGCTAGCCTGATGCCACGGCACTCTAGCCTGGCCAACAGAACAAGGCTCTATTTCAAAAAAAAAAAAAAGGTCACTTTGGCTACTCTGTAGAGGAGTAAGAATAGAAGCAGGGAACCAGTTGGAAAGTTGTTGTTAATACAATAGTGCAAAAGTTAGTTATCAGATAATAATGATAATAGTAACAATATTTACTGATCTCTTACTGTGTGTTAGGGACTGGGCATGCTTTATCTTAGGTGATCTTCACAAAAAGCCCTGACTTAGGGATTATCACCTCCATTTAATAGGTGAAGAGACCCTGGGATTTCAACTGATACATGTCTAATTCAGGTAGGCAAGCGGCTTGCTCAAGCTGGGAAACCAAACCAGAGTAGAACATCATTTCTTTATTTTTTCTGTATGCCTTCAAACAAGAAAGAGATGAAGTTTAAAAGGATACATTCAGATGTTAAAGACTTACATGTCAATAAAATGAGCAAAGTTCTTTCATAAAGCTCTACTTGGGATTGAAAAAAATATATCACGGCCATGGCAGATTGCGCTCAGAAAACTAGAAGAACTCAGACGGGGATCTCAGGTAATCAAGTCTTAGAATATCTTTTTGTGCGGTTAAGAAAGGTGAATGCAATTCTGTTTCTAATCCAGAAAAGCTGGCTTTTCCTAGAAGCACTCACATAGGGTTTTACTTCGCCCGAGATTCCAATGGCTCTTCAACTGCCCTTTTGTCTGAAGTCTGCATATGGGGCATGGAAAAGAAGAATTTTAAACTTACCTATTGAGTGCAATGAACACTATTCGGGTGAAGGGAACACCAAAAGCCCTGACGTAAGCATTATACTTAACAGGTATCCATGTAACAAAAACATCTGGACCCCCGTAATATTTTGAAATAAAAAAGTATTAAGAAAAGAAGAATTTCTCACCCTGAATTATCAGATGATCTAGTTTAGTCTCTTTTAGTCCCCAAAGTTATCAATTTACTTGAGCTGAAAACTTCTAGAGATATTGTGACAATTAAATTCTAATATACCCAGAAGTCGGAAAGGGCTCTGTCAGCGAACGTGGATATTTACTCTCGTTTATTGTTGCACACGTGACAAAAGATAGCACCGCTGCCACAGAAACACGACTAAGTAACGGGGCGGGGGGGATATGCCATGCAACATTTGTGCTGTCGGTTGAGCTCTCATAGATTTTCGTATCTGTGGTAACTTTGGGCAAAAGAACACTGTTCTCAGAACATCACTACTTAGTTAACTTTACCAACTTTTTTTTTTCAATCGTTACAAATGTCGAGTGCTCATGACTTTTGTATTGGTCCCCAATTCTGGTATCCTCTCCCTTTCCATAATAGCAGAAATTTGTTCCAGTAGATTGATATTAAACATCATCAAGCCCCCTTGATTAGTCTAAATAAATCAATCTAATTCATGTAAACTAAAGTTTTTATCTTTATTGAGCAAGCAGATGCCACCACCAAGATGGCATGTTTATTTGAACTTGAATGACCAAATCCTTTAGCTCAAACAACCAGAAATTTCTTTTCTTTTTCTTTTTTTTTTGGTCAAATATTTGGCTGAATTGACTAGTCATTGGCCTGTATCAATCTATTAATTTAATTAAGAAAACAGAACCAATTACATAATATGCTCAGTCATAGTATGGAAATCACTTTAATTTGAAGCCCATTTTAAGTATTTTTATATTTTACAACAAGAATTAGGATAAAATATTTTTCTTTATACTAAAACTTTGTGTACTCTACCTAAGAATGAATACATCCTCAAAATTTTACCCCTTGGTTTCTGGCGGTTGAAAATGTCAGGGCAGTTTCAGATCTTGTGGAATCGTCATTACAACTGATTACTGGAATGTAGCTGGCTTCGCGTCCTTCTTATCACAGACATCAGAGTCTGGACATAATGACCCTGAGATTTCTCATGAAAGCACGAGCAGTGACTATTACTCTTCTAACAAAAATACTGCAAAACAATAAGTGGAAATGGTTTTGAAGAATGAATTGTCTTTTACCTTTGCTAAAGGGGCTCAGAATCTTTCTAGAACATTTAACTTTCTGCTCTCCAGCCTGCTAACTTCTGGGTTTCTTCTTTCTCATATGGAGCTCTTTGAGTTGCAGTGATCAGGGTCAGTTCCACGAGAGGGTCAGCTCAGAAGGGCGGCTGTCATGGCCTCCTGCGTCCCACGGGCAGCCTTAGTGGTGCCTTTAGCTGGGTTATAGCATGGTGAGAACAACAGTTTGTAGGCAGCCTTGTGGCACAGTTTATAATGATAAATATTTCGGAGCTATTTGATCTCCTGATATCTCATCTCCATGACCTGTTGAGGGGATTGGCACTGCTGGTCCCTGGCCCCAAGACCCACAAAACAAGGTAGTTTGTAGAATGTTGTGAAGGTTTGCATCTTCCCAATAAACAGCCCTGGTGAGGCTGGAGCAGAAGGTCAGAGTGTGTCCCTGCCATCCCACTGAGATGGTCTTAGTAAACATTAAGAAACTCGTTTCGCCTCTCCTCTTGCCCCATCTGCAGGTTCCCATCAGCTTCCTGTTCCCATTGACACCTGGCAGTGTTCTGAGGACGTGCTTTCCCTGCTCTCTCAAATGGAAGCTGTTTTTATTCTATATCTGACGTACCACACAACCTACAGGTGCGATGGTGTCCCGGCTCCCTCTGCTGCTTCCTCTTTCTGTCCTCAAAACCCTCCTTTGACAAGTGTCATCAGACTGCTTCACTATTCATCGTGCCTCCTCTTTTCTTGAATCCACTGACCTCTCAGCTGTTCTGGATCATTCAGGGATGACGTTGACACCTTTGCTCACTGCTGCCTCCTTCCCATGCCTTCGTTCACGGGCACTTCATCCTCCATGTGGGTGACCCAGCTCCCATCCTGGCCTCTTAGTTCCTTAATTGGTTGCCTTTGCTCTAAAGATCTTTTCCTCTAGAGATCAGCTACACACTCCCATGGCCATGCACTAGACCTTGTCATTGACAATGGATGCACGACCTCCCAAATCTCAAGTTGAGCCATCTCATTCTTTGATACCATCTCCTATCTTTCCTGTTGGGTGGGGAACCTGCTGCCTCAAGACCACTTGTTAGCATTACCAGGCACTAGAGTGACTGTCAATCCATCAGCCCACCTCTACTTTTTACAATTCATTACCCCAACACCCTCATCTCCCAATCCTTCCCAACACATATATTCTCACTTCCTTTCTTAGCTTAGATTCCTGCCCCAGCACTGCAGATACTCCTTGGCAGATGCCCTTAACAATTGGACCTCTTTGTTTCTCCATCGTACATACTTGTTACAACTCCAATTCTTGTCCAACCTACCTGTCCATTTATCTCTTGCAGGGGCTGGAGAGCTGAAAGTTACTGAACTGAAATCTCTTTGCCTTTTTTTTTTTTTTTGAGGCAGGGTTTTGCTCTGTCACCCAGGCTGGAGTGCAGCGGCCTCATTATAGCTCACTGCAGCCTCTAGCTCCTGGGCTCAAGTGATCCTCCTGCCTCAGTCTCCTGAGTAGCTGAGACTACAGATGCATGCCGCCACGCCCAGATAATTTTTTCTATTTTTAGTAGAGACGGGGTCTTGCTCTTGCTCAGGCTGGTCTTGAACTCCTGACCTCAAGTGATCCTCCTGCCCTGGCCTCCCAAAGTGCTAGGATTACAGACGTGGGTCACCGTGCCCTGCCACTTCACCTCCTTTTAGATGGAAGTGTACCTGATCCTTTCAAAGGCCAACTCCTCCACTTATAACCTGGATCTCATCCCCTGTGCTCTTCTCAAGGACTTTGCTCCTGCAATTATTTCCTCTGTTTCTTTCTTCCTGAATGTCACTGACTTATATTCATTTCAATCAGCAAACACACGCCAATATTATCCACGTTAAAAACAAAGTCTCTTGACACCTCTTTCCAGGCCAGATTCAGCCTCATTTCTGCGTTTCCCTTCATTGAAAATGCTTCGAAATGATGGTTATTACTCATTGTTTCCATTTTCTTACCTCTCAGTATCTCCTAAAACCAGTCCCATCGAGCTTTGTCCCCTCTATTGCACGGAAAGGACTTTGATTACCAATGCCAAAGCCATGCATCAATTCTCCGCTTGGTCTCTGTTTTTAACTTTCTAACCTGTCTACATTCTCCCAAGGTGATCTCATCCAGTCCCATAGATTTAAGATCTAATTTTGATGCTATTGATCATCACATTTATTTAGCCAGCCCTGACATTCCTTTGAGCACCAGATTCAAACACTCAACTGCCTACTCAACATTCTCGCTTAGATGACTAAGTGGGGGCACCTCATGATCAGGCGTCAATGTTGAACCTTTGAATGTCTTTCTTCCCCTTAGATCACTTCCTCCTCATCCAAACTGAGCTTTCCAAACCCTTTCCTGTATATGGCATCATTGTCCGCCTCATTGCTCAGACTAAAAACCCTGGAGTCATTATTGACTCTTCTCCTTCCCTTGAACTCCACATCCAATCCAAGAGTAAGTCCTGTTGGCACTTCTTCCAAAATATATCCCAAACTGACCGAATCACTCCATTCCAGCTGCAACGACCATCATTTCAGGTCCCGTCTTCTCTCACACGGACTGTTGCTCCTACCTATCCTGTTTTCCTGCCTGTCCCTTGCCTCCTACCAGCTATCTTGCACAGGGCAGATGGAGTGGTTTTTCTGAAGCATAAATCAGATGCTGTCACTCCCCTGCCTAAAGCTCTCTGATGTCTCTGTTATACTTAAAACAAAATTCAAAGTGGCTGCCATGCTCTGGATCCTGCCCTGCCCCTGAACCTCCCAGGGACACTTCTCCCTATTGCTCTAGTCTTACTGTCTTTCAGCCACAGCCATTCTCATCTAGGGCCGTTGCACCTGCCACCCTGACCATCCGGACCACTTTTTCCTTGGGTCTTCGAGTGCCTCCTCCCTCCCTCTCAGGTCAGGTTCAAAGGGCCCCTTACTCCCTTGCATAAGCAGTGGGGTGCTCTCTCTTATAGTGTCCTTGTTTATCTCCTCAGGTACTCAGAAGTACTGGAAATGACAGCATTTATTTGTTTGTTTGTTTGATGTTTGTTCCTTATCTCCCTCAGTTAGAATGTAAGATTATGATCTCTCATGGACTAAAAGCTAAGGTTATGCTTCTTTCCATCTACTACAGAGAAAGTGTTGTAAGGTTTAATAAAATGACTGTACCTCTTTAATGGAATTGTTATCCTCAGCGATACTCCTTTTTCATTTTTTGATGAAAACATCAAAAAATACCCAGCGCACTACTGGACAATGCTCAGGGTGAACTATAAATAGGTCATCAACATACCTATACTTGTATAATTGATATCTATCATGATGATTAATCATCAAGGACAGGTGTTTGGGGCATAGTGATGACCTCTTCAAGAGGCCTTAGTAGAGTCTAAAGTTTCACTCACCATCGATCATGGAGAACACTTAATCAAAGTATGTGATTAGGATGGGTAGAGTTCTGTGAACTCTTATGAATTTGGTTTGCTCACTTTCCGAAGTGTAGCTTTTGTTCAAACTGACACTAGGTGTCATTAATACCTCCTGAAGGCGCAAACGCCAGCCCTGGTTTTTGGGTTGCTCTAGGCTTGCCTGCCTGGGATGTGCGAGTGGGGGCTCAGGGGCATTTGCTCTGACGTTGACGCTCTCTCAGGCAGGAGACAACCAGACCTGTGCCCAGGGACACTTGTGTAAGGAGAGGGGTGACCACCCTGGGGGAGAGGTCATCATGGATGATGCCAAAAACTATGAAGATGGTGTCATGTAGCTAGAAACACCTTCAGCAAGGCCTAAGAATATTTAGAAATACAAACTGAAGAAACAGGGGTAATGGCAAAGGCATTCCAAGAATCCCTTTGCCCTGGGAGCACACACAGGAGGAAATCCTATCTAGGAGGGGAAGTGAGTCAGAGCTTGCTTACAACACTGGAGAAAGAGGACAATTGGATTTTAGAAGAGACTTAGTAACTTATATCCTTGGGCTTTAAAAAATTCTCAGATTCTTTTTCACATTCCATTGCTGAGTCCTAGAAAAGGTATCTCAGAAAGGGTCTTCAGGGGAGTGTGTCTGTGGGGGGAGGAACAGGTCTGGGGCTGTGCTCTGAAAGACACACACTCTGGACAGCCCAAGAGGGGCCCCTTTAAGGTGTTTCTGATGTGCCCAGGCCCTTTCTGGGGAGCTGGCAGCAGTTCAAGAACTATGCCTTATCCTGGCTTGTTAGAATGTAAAACCGATGCCGAATATGGTGCATTTAGGCAGGTGGTCTGTAGTTTACATGCTACTTAAAATTCCCAAAGCCACCTACAGTAAATGCTTGAAATAAATTGTGGGAAATCACTTGAATAATCTTGCAAACATCCATGTAATGCTTAAACAAAGGCCACCCAAAGGCCAGGACAAGGCTGCCAGGAGCCAGTTGCAGTTTACCTGGGAAGCCCCAGGGAGCAGTGTGGGGAAGATGCAGGGGAAATTGCCCATTCGGACTTCGAGCAAATCCCTTTAATTTTATTCTCTTTTCTCAGAATATTTCACCTAACTTATTCCCAAACTCACTCTCAGAAACTGGGGAAGAACATCTTTTCATTTTTCACAAAGTAACCACTTAAAATATCTCTGTGAGCAATGGAGAGTTCTATTCAAAGAATAAACTCTGAAAACACTGTTTTGGTCCATGGAGGGTTCCGCTGTGCATGATTCTGCCATTTGGTATGAAATTCTCGTGTGAACCATCGATGGCCTTGGAGGAGGGAAGAATTCTGATGCCACATCTCCTCTCCTTACAAGGGAAATGGCAAACTAACTCTACAAGCAAGCAAACAAACCGACATGTCCCTGGGCAAACAGCAGCCCGACAAACCATAGGCAACAGAAGCAGCAAGATGCCTTCTGCCCACCTCCCCGGTGCCTGGCCAGGGTCTTCTGTTCCATCTCTCAGAGCCTTCTGGTTGGAATTTCAGCTGTTCGTTACATCATTTCAAGGGATGACCAGAGCTATTTATTGCCCTAATGGGTTCAGACTCTCGATAGATACTATCAACTTGAAAGATTATTTCATGGTGATTTAGCAGTATTTATTTGATATTTATTCAATAATCACTTGCTCTTCTCTGTGGGTTCGCCTTGGGGAATCTCTAGGGATCAAGAGGAAGAAATGGGAGTTCCTGCTCTTACAGAGCTCAAGGTCAGGGAGAAACAGACCAGCAAGTCCGGATGGTGATTCCGTGGGCCTTGGGCTGGGAGGTGCGTAGAGCCTGTCGGGAGTTGCAGATCAGCGCAGGGGAGGGGCATCTAATTCAGCCTCAGGGGACTCCAAAAGGAAATGCTTTGGAAGGAGAACATGCTTAAGGTGAGTTTTCAAAAAGAAGTAGTAATTAGCCAAGAGAAGAGGAAGAGAAAACACACCCTCAGGAGAGGGGGAACTGAGGTCGAGGCTCAGTTGGGACGTGAAAAGGAGCGAGGTTCAGACACCTGGTTGCAGGGAAGGATGGGTGTGGGGACTCGGGGAAACCGAGGAAGCAGAGACCAAGCACTGAAGATTCTTCTAGGCCACACTAAAGATGTTGCCATTTACTCCGAAGGCGGCGGGGAACCTGGCATGATCAGGCTTGTGTCGTAGAAAATTTACTCTGGCAGAGCGCAGAGGACAGGGTGGACGGGAGGGGGACTAGACGTTTAGGATGAGGATGAAAGTGTGGGACTGAAGATGCTTCGTCAGCAGAACTGAGCAGACGTGGTGACCCACTGTATATAAAGAGACTGGGGGAAAGGAGTAGGGGGTGAAACCTGCCTGGGTTTCTGATGTTGACGAGCCTACCTTTGCTTATAAATGCAACATGGAAGGGATATGTTTTAAAGGTGACAAAACTTTTAAACATTCCCAGAGTAAATATTTTGAAGTTTCTAAGGTAAACCCGAGTTATCTTAATTCAACAACCTCATCCTAGGTTTGCCCTTTGACTTTGAATCAAGAGGCAGAGTTCTAAGCACCCAAGAGGATCTGGATTGCAGAGTTGAGTTATGATGGCTTGATGTTCTCAGGGTATATTACAATCCTCACTTAAACGGGGTGTGACCTTGAATACACAAAGGATGGGGATCCCCAGAATAGAGATTCTGCTGCCATGCAGGCAAGATATATAAATATGAATGTCAAGCCACGCCAATGCATGAAAGGCTTTTAAAATGCCTGAGAGTTCCAAAGTGCACCGGGCCTCACATAAGCACAGTGAAATGGTAATGAAGACAAGCAGTAGCAGCGACCACCCACCAGCGGTTTTATTGCTGTAACTAGGAATGAAGGGTCTCCCTGGAACTATTGACACTGGATGGCATTGTCATTTTTAGCACATGCTAAAGCTGTGATTGTGAAAGGAATTGTCTCTGTTAAACCAAAGCCAGACTATTTATGGACATCCCTGCTCCCACTACATTCTTGTGCCATGGCCATAGGTAAGAAAAAAATGGAAAACGGCCTCTTGGTTGCCACACATTTTCCCATAAATTCCCTGTCCATGCTTAATTGACCGAGGAAGAAATATGCATCTGAGGCCTCTTTTCGGAGCTCCTTGAGCTCAAGTTCAGCCCAGGCCTCTACCTTCCTATTTATTTCCTTGCCTTCTGCAGCCCTTGGGTCACAGGCCTCGCACAGGCCACCCACATGCTGTAGGTCAGAGGACTGCACTTAACCCTGGTTGCTCTCTCCAATGATCAGAAGGGACAAAACCACTGCTTTAGTATGTGGAATGCAGATATCAGACAATAATAACTTCATCGTCTCTGCTTTAAAAACACACATGTGTGCAAGCGCACACATGCACACACGCACGTACAAAATGCTCCGACATTCTACACTCTAGGAAGTGGGTGCAAAGAAATGGTTTTTGTGTCCATCTTTTCATTATTCCACAGTTAAGAAGCTTCCAAGTACGAAGACTGTTGGGAAGCTGTAGTGGGTTTCAAGTCCTTCCTTCTGGGTTTTCAACTCCACGGTCCAAGCAGATGGGTGGCAGGAAGGCCGAGGACACAGAGCTGAGCCTCACTTTTAGTCTCTCTCAGAGGTCAGCACGGTCTTGGGGGCAGGTCTAGGAAAAAGACTTTGGAGACAAGTAAGTTCGTGCATTTTATTCTACTCTAAGAAGTATGGTTTCTCTCATCCCAGGTGCTCCATTCCACTGGAAGTCTGACTTTTTATTTTTAATATTTTATTTTTTTGCCTACTGCCTATTAGGTGGCTTCTAGAAGGAAGAATTCATTTGTTCAAGAAACTTTATGTGCCAGACACTGGAGGGAGTGAGGGCCGACAGGGCCGACACAGAGTGGATTCCCCTCACTGCACGAATTCTGTGAGGGCTGACAGACCCCCAGGAAGTCACTGGGAGGGACCAGGAAAACTTGCAAAGACAGACACCTCTCTGACAAGAATCGAGGCCAGTAATGTGTTGGTGTAAAAGAAAAATGACTATATTCTCTGCCAACTAGGTTGATCACTTATTTCATTGGGACTCAGGGGACACCCATGTGAGGAGTGAAGCCGTAGGGGAAAGGAACAGTGGAGCCTAAGCTTGCATCTGCTTGACATTCTGGTTTCAAAGATACCCACAGAGCCATTAACTAACGACCCTAAGATTATAACAAGTCACAAAGACAGTGTCCCAACCACAGCAAAGCACTTTGGTCAAAAGAGGAGGCTCTGGAGTCAGACACACCTGGCTTGGATTTCACCCTTGCCCTTCATGACCTGGATAACCACAGACACGTCCATCTCGTCAAGACTTGGTTTCCTCATCAGTAAAATTGGGTATGAAAAGAACATAACTGCCCTGTGAAGTGATAGGAGACAGTGCCTGAACGTCCCATTCAACAGTGTTAGCTATCAGGACACAGCTGTCCCACAGGGGGGCAGAGCCAGGAATGTGTACAGGTGACAGCTCAGCATCTGGGCACACAGGAGGGAGGTCCGTGCCTTTTGTCTCTGAATTTTGACTGACATTTTGACCTGTGAATTAGACACAGCTTTGGAATAAGGTCTCTGTTCTGGTTGTCTCTGGCCTTGCTTGTCTCCAAGCCCCCCTCACCACACTGCTGATCCCAGGGGATAGGCGTTCACAGCACCATCAGGCCATGGTTATCACCAGGGAGACGGACATGTAACACGTTTGTCTCTGGCTCCCCAGACTGACAGGTAAAGTACACGCCCCAGAAGCCACTTCCCTTATTTCGCCACTTTCAGCAATTTTGTCCACTATCTGCAAGACAGATTTCGCTGCATTCTAAGCAAGAGACATAAACCGCATGGGCCTGAAGTTAACAGACTGCTAAGAAATCTCTCCATTTTCTTACTAAGAGAAACTTGTCCTTGACTGGAGCCCAGGAAAAAGCTCTCCAGATTACAGTTCTGATTTTGAATGAGCCTCAGATGTGTCTACATCTCTTGGACAAGGAGAAGTACAGGGAGGTAAGAGAAGGCTGGCAAACATGACTTCTCACTTGCAGGGAGTGCAGGATTGGAGGAGGAGGAGGAGTGGGAAGGGGAGGGAGAGGAGGCGGGCAAAGAAGATAGATAGGAAGGTGACAAAATTACCTATATACTTATTACAGATGCGATCTGATATGGCTTTAGGGAAGAAAATCCCTAAATTGTTAAATAATGACTTTTCTTATCTAATGACTCCAACTGAAAGTGATCATTTCTACTGGCAAATTTGATTATTTTTGACATCTATAATTTTAAAAATAATGAATATCTGTTCATCTCTGATGAGCTATTACAACTATCACAGAATGCACAATTGAGAGTACAGCATGGAAAATTGTAATTCATGCAAAAAATTAGATATTTGTACTAAAACAACAGTTTCCTCCTATCTGCTATGATATTAAAACACCTTGGGCCCGTGTTTGATACCTGGATATTATTTGTTACAATATTGGGTGCATCTAAAAATCATGAGATTGTGAGATTGTAACTAACACTTGATACAAATTCTATGGTGTTCACATTTTTTTAGTAGCTTTTTAAATTTAAGGTAGTGCAAAGTTGAGTTAGTAGGCACTTGTATACACCCAAGGACTCTGGGTACTTTGAGTTAAGTTAAAAATTTCTCAGTGTCCTAAACAGATACTTTTGTTGCCAGTTAGTTCTAAGTTGTTCATCCTCAAAAAGCAACCAGACATAGCAACATTATTCACCATAGCCAAAAGGTGGAAACAACCTGCCCATCAATAGATGAATGGATAAATAAAATGTGGTATACACCTACAATGGACTATTATGCAGTCATAAAAAGGAATGAAATTCTGACACATGCCACAACATGGATGAACCTTGAAAACATTATGCTAAAAGAAATACACCAATCACAAAAGGACAAATACTTGGAAGAGGCAAATTCAAAGAAACAGAAAGCAAAGAGATTCTCAGGGACTTGGTGGGGGGTGCGGGGGTGTGGGGGGTAGGTGGGAGGAGAGTCATTGTTTATTAGCAACCCTATATGTAGACTGGTCTCCTCTTGCCCACACATTTTTTTTCTCAATGCCTTGGGGAGAAACCGAAATATTTTTTTCCTTTTGAACATGAAGCGTTGTTTTGTTTTGGGTTTGTTTTTTATTAATACCACCAAGCAATTAGTGTATTAGCCTCTCCTGTAACCAGAGTTACAGAGTTTCTATTTAGGATGATGAAAAAGTTCTGCATATAGACAGACATGGTTATGCCTCATTCCGAATGTACTTAATGCCACTGAATTGTACACTTAAAAATGGTTAAAATGGTAACTCTTATGCTCTGCATAGCTTACTATGAGAGAGAGAGAAAGAAAGAGAGAGAGAGAAAGGAAGGAAAGAAACCAGAGCAGTACCACTTAGCTCTCACTACTGGGGACCCACTACCGTTTGATCCAGCAATCCCACTACCAGGCAAAGAAAAAAAAGACATTCTCTAAAAAAGACATCTGCACTCGAATGTTTATAGCAGCACAATTCACAATTGCAAAGATGTGGAAACTACCCAAGTGCCCATCAATACATGAGTGGATTAATAAAATGTGGTATATGTATACCATGGAGTTCTACTTGGCCATAAAAAATGGAGAACTAATACCTATTGTATTATCCTGGATGGAGCTGAAGCCCATTCTTCTAAGTGAAGTATCACAAGAATGGAAAAACAAACACCACATGTACTCACCATTAAATTGGTACTGATTGATCAACATTAATGTGCACATATGGGAAGTAACATTCATAGGGTGTCGGGCAATTGGGAGGGAGGAGAAGGGGATGGGTAAATCCACACCTAACGGATGCGGTGCCCATTGTCTGGGGGATGTGCGTGCTTGTAGCTCTGACTTGGATGGTGCAAAGGCAATTTATGTGACCAAAGCATTTGTACCCCTATAATACTCTGAAATAAAAAAATAAAAAAATAAATTTCTGAAGAACAGAAGTGAGTTTTATGTCTCTGTGGTCCAACAACACACTGTTAACCTACTCCTCACAAAATGGGCTCAGGGTCCCCAGAGAGTGAACTAGACTCGGGCATAGAGGTAAAGAACGATGTTCCTGAAACTTTCCATAGTACACTGAGAACAAAAGGCAGAGGGTAGAGGGTGGGCGAGGGGTCTTAAAATAAAATGAGAGTGACAGTGGCAAAAAAATGAAGAAGGAGACTAGTTGTGGAATAATATTAGCAACGCTATATGTAGACCGGTCTCCTCTTGCCCACACATTTTTTTTCTCAATGCCTTGGGGAGAAACCGAAATATTTTTTTCCTTTTGAACATGAAGTGTTTTTTTGTTTTGGGTTTGTTTTTTTTATATACCACTAAGCAATTGGTGTATTAGCCTCTCCTGAACATTCATTCTCAGTGATCCAATTATGTATACAAGGTAGCCAACCCGATTCTCTCTGAAAGTGCATCATTGATGAACCCTCTAAACTTGCGAGACATTGCCGTAGAACAGCTCAAGATCATCAGCTTGGTCAAGCAGAATTGGAATAACGTAGAAAACAATTCTTCAATCTGAGAACTACATCCCTGACTACAGCTGGTGTTGGTACCCTTGGAGACAGTATCAAGGAAAAAGGCAGCTTGAGGAGCTGAGAGAAAGGGTCCAATGGGCTTTCAAAATAGCAGCGAGCCCCCCATCTAACAGCCATTCATCCATTCTGGGGGACTCAGTGCCGAGTGTTAATATAATAACATGGCAACAACCAGGATGCAGAGTGGGTACCTGCTTAGAGAGAACTAATAACATTTAATCAGTAAGTACTTCATTAGTGGAGCACTGATGTGTCTTATTTCTACAAACTTCCACCATCCACCATGAGACAGGAAGAAAGGCAATAAACACAGGTCTGTCTACCTTGCCTGTCCCCCTGGAGACGCTGGCTTTGGGGGAAGAAACAAGAATGCAGTCGAGTAGAGTTACACCGTGGGAGAGTTGGAGAAGGGTATATAACCAGGCTCTATATTTAGGCCAATAACTGCATAGCTAGAGTCTTACCAGCGGTCGTTAACAGCACAACAGGACTGTGCAGATTTGGAAAGCTTTCTAATGGTGTCGCTAGAACTGGAACATAGCAAAATTGTCTGTACACCCATCCCAGATACAATCTGATGGGATTGTAGAGATGTCCCTTACTCTGACTGAGCTGAGAAAACGCCTGTGTGACCAGAGGCCCCCATCCACGATTCTCATGTAAAGATCTCTTCTGGCTAGCGGTCGCAGCTGCTGTCCACAGAGCTTTGTGCAACTCTGCCTGCTGCACAACGGGGAGTCATTCTGTCCCTCCCTACTACGGCCCCAGCTCGGGCGGTCCGTTTGTTGCTACTGCTGCTGCTGCTGCTGCTGCTGTTTCTCAGCTGTCCGCAGCAAGGACGTGCGTTTGAAGTTGGGCACAGTGTGCCTTTGAGGTGGCTCTTTGGCCCATTCATTGCAGCTGTCCCACTTGTGCTGGCACAGAGCAGCTGCCGGCCCCCTGCGCACATCCTGCCCACAAAGCCCAGCATGGGCCGCGTGCCCCTTGGTCCTAAGAGGCTGCTGAAGCCACGCCTTGCTGTCCACTGTGAATTGTGCCTTATGTCCAGCTCAGGTGGATGCTTTCCTGCCAGTTGTTTAGCATTCCTGGGCCGATATCACAAGTCTGACGTCCATGTGGGCCGGTTAGCTGTGCACACTTGTTCTGTGACTACCGAAGCCTCAACTAACCAGAACCTCATAAACATGGGTCTCCGATCCTTTGCGGGCAGAGGGGACAAGAAAGCATGGATGAACTGACGGGAAGGTGTCACTCCTGCTGTAAAAACAACGCAGAATTTGCTCTGTGTGAACGATAGGTCGGTAGGAGCCCCAGTATTTCTGAGGGAGCACAGTGACCTCAGCACCTCCCTGCTGGTGTTTGGTGGCCAGGTGAGGTCTGACGCTAGTCTTTAAATGCAGTTCTGCTGCAATGAAAGGTTCTTCTTCTTTGTCAGCAACTTGCTGGCCTGCACAACAATGTTTATTAATAGTTTAAAGTCTTATATAATTTGCGTAAATCGTTGGCTGTGTGGGACATTTCACTGAAGAGGGCTGGAAAATGGACTCAGTGGATTTTTCTTTTTTTGTGCCTAATCCAGCATACTGACCTGAATTTATAAAATAGATAAAAATAATGTCCCTGGACTCTGTTATAGACCTCAGCACATACATTGTCCCCAAAGGATTGTCTTAAGCACTAAAGATGATGTTTATAGCATGTTGAATTGAAAATATTTCCCACAAGTTCCGAGCCAGAACTTTAAACAAGTTGGTTTCTAGACACTTGTGTCTCACAGCCTGCCTGAATGAAATAAGAAAAATGATAGTAACTTAATATTAGATCCTGCTCTATATAAATGCAGACGAAAACAGGAAGTCAGCCGGTTGGTGAAACAGTTGATGAAAAAGCCATATTAATCAAAAAATTATCATTTCGGTGAGCCTTGACCCTTATTTTCAAGGTACCCCCAGCATAAAGGAGAAGGCTGATAAACTACTCCTTTGATAACTGCAGTTCTAAACTTGAATTTTTCTAGTCCTTGTAGGAATTTCTGGACTTAAAAGTTAATACTTAATTTATCAAAATTGAAAATTCACAAGCTCAAAAACCTAATTTTTCCTTAAGTTTTAGGTTCAACTCATAAATCTTATTATTCTATTTATATATTCAATAAAGTTTTACAACAACTTTTAAGAAACCTTTCACTACTCAATTAAATTCCTTTAATTATTTTAAATTGTATTTATGAAAATAATATACTCAACCTTTTTTAAGTTCTTCAATTTTCTGATTAATAAACAAAAGTTTCCCAATTATCTACACTGCTCTCTTTTTTTTTTTTTGAGACAGAGTCTGGCTCTGTTGCCTGGGCTAAAGTACCGTGGCATCAGCCTAGCTCACAGCAACCTCAAACTCCTGGGCTCAAGAAATTCTCCTGCCTCAGCCTCCTGAGTAGTTGGGACTACAGGCATGCGTCACCATGCCCGGCTAATATTTTCTATATATATTTTAATTGTCCAGCTAATTTCTTTCTATTTTTAGTAGAGACAGGGTCTCACTCTTGCTCAGGCTGGTCTCGAACTCCTGAGCTCAAACAATCTGCCTGCCTCAGCCTCCCAGAGTGCTAGGATTACAGGCATGAGCCACTGCACCCAGCCTACACTGCTTTCTTAAATCTAATAAAAAGGAAACTTATTCATATGATGAACCTTAAGCTCTTTAAACTCTTTCCATATTGTTTACAACCTTCGTAATATTCTCTTACACATTTCAACTTAGAATCATAAGTCAAATTAACTCAATTTCACATTTTAAATCGAAATGTAAAATTAGAATGATATTCAGTTACATATTAAAATGTGCCCATTTCTCTTAAGCATTCCAAAATTCAAATATAACAAATACACACTTACTATGCCCAGATTTAACCTAAAATCTTAATATATTGGTTGATTTGTTTTAAAATTTAAATATTTAATGCTATATCTTCCTAGAGTTTAAAAATTAAAAAACACTCACTAAAAAAAAATTTTGCCATCCCAACCCAACCAAGTACATGAAGCCTTTTTTTTTTTTTTTTTTTTTTTTGAGACAGAGTCT